>NC_141476.1:5292500-5380000 GCF_009769465.1 Tauraco erythrolophus | reverse complement strand
TAATTAGACTTGGGACGACCTTAGGAAAACCTACCTCATGTGCAAGCTCGTTCTCTTTTTGTTTTGTTTTTTATAAGCTCACTAAAGTTCCTAGACATGCAAGCCTAGGGCAGTCTTAAATGAAGACAAGGGAAAACACAGTGATGCTTATAAAAGTGTTATTCTGAGGCTCACTGAGACCAAGCAAGTCAAAGTACAAATTACCTAATTATTTGTGACTGTAGAGATTTTGTTGGAAATATCGTATAACTCATTTTTTGTTCTTCTTTCTTTTCTTCAGTCTTTAAGGGAAAGATTGCTTAAAAAGATTTGCTATTTTTAAAGCAAAAATGTGATGTGGGTGTGCTAGAAGAATAAGGTTTCTTCTTCAATCTCCCATTCTTCTCCTTCCTCTAGACTAGGACCTTTATAGAAAAACTGGTCAGAGAGAACCTCTTGGGTCACTGAGTCCAATCTTCTGCAACCTGCAGGAAGTGTTTAGTTTAAAGGTCTGTGAAACATCTCCTCTGCTTGACCCCTACTCTTCAAATTACAAACCCCCTTCCTAATCCTCTATTGCAAACTGGATCTGTAGGGAGACACCCAAAGCGACCACCGTAGCGTGGCACTGGGACAAGGCAGTGGGGATGGAGGACATGGGGTTGCCAGCTTTGTATTCTGCACAGCTGCTCACGCTCTGCAGAGTCAAACCTCTGGTCTTGGTTCAGAGATCTTGCAAAAGTGTATGTGAATACATGATTTTGTGGAACCACGTCATTTCTCAGTGCAAATTCTGCTTACAAAGGTGAATATTTTTGCTATCCACTCCTGAAGTGTTTGAAGGTGAAGATGCTTAATTATGTCAGTAGTCAAACTTGAGTCTGTGTCATCTGTGTTTGGCTGTAATATTCAGAAACTCAGGGGCACAATCAAATATGAATGCCAGGAAAACTCAGAATAATATAACTTCTTAGAAAAATCTCTCAGCATTCAGTTGAAGGGCTCAGATGCAGACAGATTCCCAGTTTAAAATGAACCACAAATGCTGTTTAAACCTCATGTCTCACTTGCACTTTATTTTATAGATGAGACCTGTATATAATTGGAGGACAGGTGAAAAATTATAGATAACTCACTACAAAACAAAAGCAAGTAGTTCTTTTAGATCTTGCGGTCATTTTTTCCGGTACGAAGTCTCGCAGCAGTTAATTTCAATATTCATGTTAAGGTTCAACTACAGAGAGATAACTTTGAATCCCAGCCCTGTTTAATCCAGTGCTTAGTCTAGTGAAGTTTCTCTGGCTATACATTAGGATGAAATCAGAATTAAGCACAAAATATTCATACGAATTTCTCTGCTGTGCATGGGATGAGGAAATAAAGGAGCTCGAAAAGCAAGCTATTTCCAAAGGCAATAATTCCATATGATAAGTTTTGTACTAATGTCATATACAGCCAGCTAGAAAATACTTCAAAATCAGAGGCATCAAATTTCATACTATTTCATGTCAAAGATGCATGGGTGAAAAATTCCTATGAAAAACATGAAAACATGCCAGATGCAGAAAAGTGAACAACTGAGTAAAAAGTGAGACAAAGTGTTACTAATGTCTGCCAACTGGTATTATTCACAAGTACCATCAATCACACATGAGCGACCTCCATCGCTGCTCCCCCAGAACACAAAAACCCAGCTCACCCTTAACTTCTGGTAGCGTAGTTGTCCTGTTTGTGGTTAAGGCTCTCCTCTATTGTGCAGAGATTCCCTCTAGTTCTGTGCATCTGTTTTAACCCTAGCAAGTCATGTTGAAGCTGACAGTAAAAGAGAAGAAAAACCTATTCAATTAAAACATCTTTACCACTATTTAGAATGCAGATGAGCCCCTCAGCAATGAGGAAATTAGTATTTTATGGTGAAGCATTTATACAGTTTATTCTATATTTGAACCATAATAAATTACATCCATTTTTTACAAGAATTATAACTGACATGCTGTCAGAGCTGTACATGTACAGCCTTAGAAATATACATAATACTTTGAAAGCTGTCACATTCAGTACAGTTGTAAACATCACCCTGGGTTACCAAACTGTTATCTTTAGGTTTACTTCTTCGGATAAACCACGGGATCTTCACACATTTCAACCAGAGAAAAATCAGTTCTCCCTCAAACAGTTGCACAGTAGTTTACCACTCGTGCTTTAACGCACAGCCTCATACTGGGTTGAATTCCAGTTTGGGTCTGTTTGCAAAATATCTTCAGTCACGGACTTTGTAGTTAGGTCTGGGGAAACACCAGAATGACTCAATGTCCTCCCTCATGTTGGCCACCTTATCTCCAAAAGTACCACTATGATTCTAAATGAATGGCTTTGCTGAAGAATATTTAGGTGTATGTAGTACGTTACAATGCTATTTCTAAAGTGTCACATTTGTAGGCTGTTTATTATGAAATGCTTATACCAGGTATAAAGTTGGTGGGATTTTTTTCATAAATTTGTTGAATTGTTTTAAAAATATTATTGGAGAATGATAGCTTTGTTATGGGATTCTGTAGGAGGGTTCAAATTCTGCAGCAATACCACTACTCTTCATTAAGTTCTTTAGGATGCTGAAATAAAGCTACCTCAAATGTCATCCAATAACTGAAATTATTTTTATTTTACTCCGTTGTATACATTCTTTCTATTTCAAAGTAGAAACCAAATGCAAAAAGAATTAGGCTTTCCAACTGGAAACTTAATATAACTAGTGCACTCTACTTTGGCCTCGAATTAAGAAGATTTTAAACAGAGCTGTGATTCAGCTGAAGAAAGATGTGATTAAATCATGTAACCTCTGCCTCCAGAAAAAATTTGACCAGGATCCTGCAGTGAGTTATCTGCCCGCAGACATCTGCCCCAAAACAAACCCAAGGGTTTCGGTGAGTCCCACACTACTGCAGGGGTCCTGCAAGACTTGTTGGACTGGAGAGCAAGCATGGCTAAAGGAAGTTAGCATTGGGGAAAAAAACACTTTAACAGCTACTTCCATGCAGGAGGGGTGTGAACCCAAGTTTTGTGTCCTGAGGAGACCCTGCAGCTTGGGGAGCGGTGGCATGGTGTCCTGTTTCTGCCTGTCAGGTAGTGCAGGTGGGGGCAGGTGCTGAGCCCGACAGCTTCATCCAAATGAGGTTTCTGGGTCTGGCCGGAGCCAAGCCCGAGGCCCCAGGGAGCCAGAAGGTCAAAAAAAAATGGGGCACAGCAAACAGATCAGCTGCCATCTGAGCTCTGCAGCAATGGACCTGGGAACTTGGGTGAAATTCAGGTGCCTACACCCCATCTCAGCTGGCTTCATCTCCTTTTGTGACAGCCCCTAAAAGCCTGCAGGTAAAGTCATACTTTTTTACTTCAGTGGTAGAGGTCTACACCAGAAAACCATCTTCTTGGAAGGAGTTGGATGCTTTTCCACCAAAGAGTGTGAACATCTCTTTCCATTCTTTGTAGCTCTGTTTATTTGCCTGGTAGCACCAAATGTTGTCAAGGGGCCCACGGTGATGGGCTCTGCTACGCAAAGAGGGGCCCACCCCCGAGAGCACCCACCACTACAAACAGCAACACTTACGCTGTTGTTACAGTTAATTTCCTCCTCTCTTTGAACCATCTAAATTCAGCGTGCATTATCCTTCTGTTATTTATGTAAATGTTTAGATTAGGTAATATTTTATTCTACAGTGAATGACATCGTAATCCTCCTTATTCTTTTCCTTTATCATAAATATTTAGTTTGTTTTTCGCTTGTGGGACTAAACACAACATCGTTTTCATTACTGTGAAATCTTCCCCTTTTCTTCTCCTGCAAGCATCCCTGGTCCCCTGGCAGTACTCTGCCTCCCAGAACATGCTAATATTGCTTGCATTACTGCAGGATTACCACAGTGAAGTATACACTTGGTATTATAATTCATAATGTTGCTTTAAAAGATTAACCACTCCCACGGCTGTGCCTGGTAATTACAGAGCAGACTTTTTTTTTTAACAAAGAACAGCGTGCACAAAATGACTGGCAAGGAGGTGAGTGTTTGGGGTGTGCTTTGTTTTTCAACCTCAGAGAAAACCAGATGCAAAATTGATAAAGGAGGACGAGAGTGGGTTTTAGGCTGAGATACTTCAGTGTATTAGTAATTTAACAGATTTGTGCGAAGGAGATGGCACCGTCAGCCCCTGGAATGTCACAGACTGATGCAACTGGCAATTGCCAGCTCAGACGACTTCTATGAACAAATCCAAAATAATTAATAGACCTTCTGGAGTTTTCCAGACAAGCGAGTGTGCTGGTGAAAGAGCAATAGTTAGTTCAGCCTGTCAAGGTTCATTCTTTTTCAAAACTCCGGTCCTCCCTTGATGCCCTCTAATGGTTTTTTGAAGCACCAAAATGTTTTTGCACGAACATTACCCATTGTGCTCTAGTTAAATGCATTTTGATGTCAGACATGTTCCTGGTTGGAAAATACCTGCTACCTACCCCTTCCTGAGGGGATCTCCAGGGAGGGTAGCCAGATTGACTTTAATTGGCCAAAGACACAGAACGAGTTCTTCATGCGATAAACCGATCGAGTGTGCAAAGTCACATTAATATGAGGAAACTTGGTCAGCTTTTATTAAGGGATCAGGAAACGATTTAATTGCTGAGTGACAAGAGCATGTGTTTGTTTAATTGCTTGTTTGTGTTTATTGCAAAGCCTTGGGGAACATGGTAAGTCATCCCATTGTTGTTTGACTGTGTGGGTCTGGCACCCAAACCAGCTGCACACGACAGACACTGGTCTGGCACCAAGTGTTGTTTCATCAACGTTTACCACGCTCCCGTTTGGCGAGGACAGCAGCCCTTAGAGCAACAAAGTGGGATTCTCCTTCCAGCCTCTCCCCGCTTGGCCTGTCCAGAGCCTGCCACGCTGTGAGAAGGTTGGAAGCCTTGTGCTTAAATGGGGAGCCACTCACTGCCCGTTAAATGGAAGTAGCATTTAAAGGCTGCTGCATGGTAGAGCAACACTTAACGGATTGTTCTGTCCTTCACAGCTGGAGATGAAATGGTTGCACGCTCCTACAGAAGACTCCTAAAAGATCTCAGAGCCTGAGGCAAAGTCCATTGAAGCTGTTGGTGTCTTTCCGTTCCTTGGACTGGCCTTTGATCAGGCACTAATGCATAGCGATAGCTTTTCTATACCTTTTCTGAATGGGGTTTTAGCGTAGAATTGTTCCCTGCTGCAGGATTGCAGCAGTCCTGAGGATAGATCTGCTTTCTTGGCTGGAGCTGACCAGAAGTCTTGATGGTACAATGAGGCCTGGCACTCTGTGCTAGGGAGAAGTATTAGGTTTGCTGTGAATTTATGTGAAAAGTCCCTGCCTAGCATTCACTCTAAATATAAAGCTTCCTGAGATCCTACTAATTCTTTCCTCCACATTCTTGCCTTATTTTGGAAGGTAAATTTTCCATCCAGGAGAACCAGCTGGAAAAGCTTTCCTTTGTGTTTTCTCTAAATTAGCCATTTTAAATACCTTCTTGATGGAGGAGGATAGAGGGTTGCTGACTATTAGGATTATAACCAGCTTTCCAGTTCAGTATCCAGCACCATTGAATGCATCTACTTCTGTAGATGGAGCCAAGGAACAGTCGTATCAATATACATTACAGGCTTGTCATAACTCACTCATTTCCTATTTCAAACAGGAGGAAATATACTTGAACATATCTGTTGTATCTGTCAAGACTTCTCATTTGTCAAACTATTAGTGGTCCCTCTGTCAACATAAATAAATCTGTCCATAAATCTCAACAGGTATAATCATTTGTTGCATTTGAAAGGCAAGTCTCTAACATTAGACCCCTTTTGATTCCTAACATGATTATCTTTAAAGAAAGACATTTCAGATGCCTTCTGAATCTGGCCTCTGTCAAATGATTTCTCCGCTCTTGCTGAGTTATCTGCTCTTACGAAGTAAGCAAAGGCATAGTTCCTGCTGTCAACTCTCTTGAAGACCACGCGAATCATTGGCATCATAGCAGCTCTGAGGCCCTCTCCTGCAAGCGTTTATGTGCTTATTTGTCAGACTAGGCTCCTGATAGGCCTATTGTTCTTTACGGCTCGGTTTCTCATTCCTATTCTGAGCCAGTCTTCTGGCACCGGTTGCCCTTTCTTTACTTTTGGGAAGCTATCAAAGAACATTCTTTGAAGGTATTCCATCTGATGCTGCCGATCTTTGCAGCACTGTTGTCGTTGGCAAATGATCCGTACCCATACAAGAGAATTAAGCCTCCGAAATGGCGGTTTAAATATGGGCTGGCATAACTGAGGATTGAATTCCATAATACCAACACGCGCTTCGCAGGCTCCCCTGCTGCTCTGGGGCATGCTGAGCAGCTCCAGCCTTACAAGGCTCTCCAGAGAGATATGAAGTGACCTTGTTTCTGTGCTCGATGGCCTTACGTTAGTAATTTTGCCTGTCTGATTAAGTTCACAGTTATCCAGCGTTCACCAAGCCAGAACGTGAAGACAGGGTCTTTGGCCAGAGTTCAGTGTCTCAGCAGATAGCTCTCGTATATGACCCAGAAACTGGTCAATGCACAAGTGCCAGAAGGCAACCAGCGAGTTCACAGATAGCATGGCTTCATAGCATTCCTTGCCACAGGGAAAACCTGAAGCACGTGGTTTTGCAAATAAGAATGAGTCAGGAGGTTACTAGGGCTGGGTTTGTGGGAACTGCACAGTACAGAGTGGATCCCCAGGGAGCTCCTGCAGGAGCCAAGGTGCTTGGTACCCAAGCTGCTGTGGTGTTCTGGGCATGCCCAACTTACACAGCCATGGGAAATTAGCTGGTGAATGCTGAAGGATCCCAAGTCTAATGTTTTCCCTTCAGTCTTCTGACAGTGAAGAAAGGAAAACTCCAGTGTTTTTCATAAAATGTATTTAAAGTTCTTCATTTTCCCTCTTTCAACTTTCCACTCCTTCAAATCATCTGTGGTTTGCTGCAGCAAAGATTTTTAATTGACAGAATTTCAACTTGTGCTCTAAAGAGACTCATTACTTCACAGATTCTTTAGCTTCATGGGGCCTTGATGCTATGTGGGGTATTTCTTGCATTCTTCAATTGATCCTTACCACTGAAGCTAATTTTTTGATGAGCTGTGGAAGAAACCTATGTATAAAGAACAATTCTTTCAAAAATATACCCTTTTTGCTCCTGACCTTACAATGCTTTGTTCAGGATGTCCAGATGCAGAGTGTCAAAATGCAGCTGTTAGATAAGGTTCCCATCTGAATCACAGCTCTCAATGCAGTTGTTTATTACACAGCATTTTTCTTCTATGTTGAGTCATGGTTTAGGATAATATTTCACTGGACCAGACAATATGCAAGAGCCATAGACATCTAGTGTGCTATATCCATGTGGTAGGTGGGGAGTAAGGGAAGGAGTTCAGTCCTTCACTTCAAGGCAGGGAATCTAGAGAAGTATTTAGTTACATTTGTGTACCAAATCTGTTTCAATTAAAATACTTAGCAATATTTAGTCAAAGAGGGCAGTTGTCTATAACTTTGCTGATGAAATGCATTAAGACTCTTGGTTTGTGAAATTTGTTGAAGCCAAGGAGATAAGCATCTTGCTTTTGTGAGGCTGCATGCTATGGGGCGCATGCTTAAAGCAGAACACAAGTTCATCTGTGTTCGTACCAACACCTGCACGTGTTGATAGCATTGGAGGGTCTGCAGGACTCTGCAGCTCCCAGGTGAGAGCTGCTGAGGGCCTGAATTGTGGAGGTAGATGCCGGGATGAATCTACACCCTGGCCTTTTGCATCTGTGTCTATCAGTGCTCCCTGCGTAACCAGCATCCACTAGATCTCACCACTGCTGTTTCTGGTTCTCTTTCTCTGGGCCAGGAAGGATGCTGGGCTCTGCAGCTTCCTTCTCTGTTGACTGGCAAGATGGTACTTTGTCAGGTAACTGCTGTTGCCACCAACTGTAAAGCTCTTTGCATCTAGAGTATAATGACACCTTCTGAGCTGCTCCTTTTATGCGTTAACCTACTTGGAAACAGAGGCTCATGTGCAAATTCCCTCTGTATTTTGTGAAGACGGGAACATAAGCCAGATCTGAGCTGAATTTCCCCCTTCCAAGAGCCAGCTGAATCAAAATCCCCTGATGCAGACATCCCCAAATTTTATGGGTGCAAAAGATGTCTTGATCCAAATTTTGCAGTTTGCTCCCATCTCTGCTTAAAACATAAAATGTATGTTTTTAGGGAAAAAGGATATAAACATCTTGTTCGTGTTTGAGCTGAGAATGTCTTTTTTCTGTAGGCTGTCAACACAACTTCAAATGCATGCAGCCTGTCCAATCTGACAGACAATTTGCATATTTGTGGAATGCTAACGCCAAGTTACTGTATACATTTGTACATGAAAGCATTAGAAAGTTTGAAGGATTAAAGGTGGAAATGTATCCCCCTCGGCCTCGATTAAAGATCAAGACAGCACATCAATAGATGGCAGACAAATAACTGCTGCTTTGCCGTTTGGAATAGCTTAACCCAAAAATAATAAAATCCAAGCTATTTCCTAGGACATAAATAGCTGAGGGCTCTATGCGTGCTAATTGCCGGAGCGTTGTTTTAGCCTTTTGAGAGTGTGATGTGGAGTCTGGCACATTCAGCGTGAGCCCTCTGACACAGCAACCGACCGTCTTTTTGTCTTAGATGCACACCTGGGACACAGCTAGAGATCCGAGAGCCACCCCAGTGTAAATGCATGAACGTCGATGTCTGGGTCTGCACCTTCCTCAGCTCAGTCTCGGGTCCCCGAAAGTTCTTTGAGGCCAGATGGAGGTGCTTGGCCCATCCAAAAGTGACTTAGTTTTTGCAACGGGTGTCAGGAGGAGCAGCAGCAGGTGCTCAACGTTTCTCCATAGAAAGATGCTTGCTTGGCTGCGTGCGTCAAGATATATTTTGGAGCCTGGCTGTAGATATACTGATTTGAAAAATGGAGACTTTTGAGTCTTAACAACAAAATATGCTAAAGAACGGGTTTGCATCGTTCCTCCTAGGGATCAAAAACTGATATTATTTATTTTACTTGTACTAAAAAAATAACCACAATAAGATGTTCTGCGTTGGCCAATGGATATAATTTAGGACCAGACATTGGCAGAACAGGACAGAGAAAGCAGGAGCTAGTCAAATCTTTCCCCCAGTCTTTGATCCAAAACATGAATATTCCTTTGATTCAGAAAGGGTTTGGCTAGCCTTTTCCACAAACGGTTGCACGTCTCTGTGCTTTCTGGCTTGGGGAAGTGGAAGTGGCAAAGTCTCAGATACCTGGGAACCAAGAGCTGAAAACTCTCCTGGAAACTTCTCATGGTCTAACGAAATTCCCGGGCCAGCTTCCAGCCTGAACGGATGCAGACAGCCAGCCAAACTGAACCACCAAATCTGTCGAGATTCAGCCACCGTTTGCAAAAGAGGACTGGGATTTTCGAGGGAGTTTGTAGGAGCTGAAGACCCAAATCCCTTTAAATCGTGGTAAGACTTTTGCTCCTCTCTTTCTTTACTCCACTGAAAGTCCTTGTCTATTTTCTCTAAGTACTTTGAAGACCTCAGGAAATACTTTCATTATAGATCTATCTCTTCACCAAAATTATGAAAGCACAAAAATTTAGCTACAGTTGCCGGAAGTGTGTAATTTTGAAGAATTTTGGCTACACCAAAACTACTGACCACAAAGCGCCCTGTGCTGTCACAAGACAGGCCTAGCTCTAGGCATGCCAATGTGAAATTTGGCCTTAATGCATTCAGAAAACGTATGTTGTTGTTTTAAAGCACATTACTCAGACGCCAAGATGCCTTTCTACTGGGAGCAGTGTTACGAAGCCAGTCTCTGCTTAGATGTCTGTTCCAACATGGACCTGACAATTTAGATGTAGGAGAAGCCCTCTCATGCATTCACAGTTTCAGATGACCTCCATGTATTTGTTTAAAAAATAATTAGTCTTGCTTAGCTTTTGTACTGTTGCATTTTTCTTTTTTTTTTTTTAAGTAGCTTTTCCTGTAGCGCTCCCAGGCCAGTACAATGCTGGCTTTTAAAAGTGATTTGTCTGTTACCAGGCAGTTTTAAACTTTTACTTCCTAAGTCTTTGCAAACCAGCAATACAGGGAGACTAAAAAAAAAAAATAAAAATCTCCTGGGGATTGTTTTTATAGTAACAGTGAAAGCTTAAAATGTTGCAGCAGCAGCCAAATTATTTTTCTCTTAGTGGAAACAATACCAACAACTGGAGTCTACATACAGAACAGTTTAAAGCTACCCATAAAAATGACTAACAAATGAGTGGTACATTGCTTTTCATCATTTACTCTTTATAAAAAGTGACAGTTTGAAGGCTACTAATTTGGCAAGTTATTTCCCCTCTATAGTCATGGTTGTTCAGTAATTAAAGGATATATAAAACATATATACATACTAATACAGTCTAACATTTTTGCGTGATTTAAGACACAGTCCACTTTCTTTCTCACCCACTAATGGAAAGCTAGGTAGACATATGCAAAATTTAGCCATAAGGCAAAGTTTGATTTCAGACAAAATTTTCAAGAACATTCTGATGACTAAAGTCTAAATCCTATTTACTTTCTGTAACACTCCTAAATTGTTCAGAGCAAGGATGCCCCAAGACATGTAGGTAACACAGGGCATAGAGGAGTATTTTCTCTCATGACTAAACAAATGACTTCTTGAGCACAATTGAAATCAAACATTTAAAGTGTTATTAATTACTAATGCTAATTGTTGAGATTTTTTTTTTAAATCATATGCGCTAACATTAGGTAAGTAATTACTTTTTAAAATGTATTACTAAAAATGGTGCTTGTCATCATCTAAGCACCTCTGTCACTCTCGAAAATGGCATTTATGTTCTAAGGTTGGTTTTGAAATCTTTGCCTGATATTTCATCATCTTTTTGCTGGCAGCAGCCCTTCCTATACCTGAAAATAGTGAAAAAATATATTACTCTCTCTGAAAGTAAAGAGCTAAAAATAATACAGGACTCAGTTTAGTGAACATAAAGACAAAATAGAAAACCATTAGTTCAAGAAACTGAAATAAGAGAACTTCAAGCTCTGGCTGCAGAGCAGGGAAATGCTTCAAACAGGACTTGCAGCAGTTGCTGGTCTAACTCTGGGTCTGTCACAGTCGGTGGCTGGGGACACTTTGTGGGGCACACGAAATGGTCAGGCAGATCCTTGGGGTGCTGCTGGGTGTTGGCACCATGACACATGCTCCGCTGCATCCTTCTGTTAGGCTATGTGATGTGGGACCGGTTACTCCAGTAACAATTTTACCTGCCCAAACGAGGTATTGAAGGCAAGGGTAAGTGTTCGGTACGTGGGGTGTGTGGCTGTGCTCTGAACTTGGTCATTTGCCCTTCAAATTCAATATGTAAGTGCTTGTCTGATGAGTGTCCAAATAACGATGTTTTAGCTGTATATTTGGAGATTATCAGTCCTATAGAAATGGAAGAACAGTTCACAGTCTGAAATCTCCTAAAGTCTGCATTAACTAATAATTACCTACAAATTTACATCAGTACTGGTCATGAGAGACTAAAAAAAAAAAAAAGTGCTGATCCATAGGATCAAGATTAAGTCAATAACTTTCCAAACCAAAAAGATCTTAGTTCTAAGCACTTTTCAAAATGGCCACCATTACTGCGAGAAACTCTGTTCTGGTGTATATAAACCATAGTGGAATAATAACATCTCATTTGATTATACAAAGTAGTTTTTTTCCTTAGTGTTTTAGTTCTCAAAATTCCCAGAATACACCACATTGAAACTGTTCACTTGAGAAATTAAGTACCGTTTGTGATAAGACAGTCGTGAAATTTTTAAGCTGTCATTAAAAACGATTACAATTAGGACAAACTATATGAAAATGCTTTAAAATTGAGACCCTGGTGAATTAAAAATTAAAGGGTATATTATGTATTATCATGTTGAAGGGCAGGGATTTACGTGTGTAGCTCCCGTTAACAGGAATGGGAGTTGCGTTCGGAAACCCCCACGCCTGGCGACGAGCGTGCACCCCCCGTTTGTTGTCGCTGAGCCCCCTCGGAGCACCGACACAATCCCTCTGCCTGCGGAGAGGTGGCAGAACGGCAAACCAGAAGTTTAAACTCTTTTCCCTTACAAATCCAGGCCCCCAGATAGAGCGAAATGTAATTCAGCTAAGCGGTAGCTGTACTCCCGTGAGTAAGATTTACTTAGGAAAAGTAACCGTCACAGAGTCTACTCTTCCCTGCAACTCCTGCGCTTTTCCCCACGCTTACTAACTCGGGGATGGGCTGCAATCGTTTTTATTCCATCTCCTCTAAAGGCTATTGCTGGGGATCGGCTTGTAAAAGCGTTTCAGCCGGGAGCCTTCAAACGGAGCCGCGTTCCCGGCAGCGTGCAATTCCCACGTGGCGAGTGAACGCGCACCGTAACGACGGCGTACACAAATTAAACACACCTCTTACCCCGGGGGGGCCGTAGGACTGAAGCCTGAGCGGCGAACGGGAGTCGGAGCAGTGGCTGTGCTGGGCTTTGGGTCACGGTCAGGTGAGGGGCGAGCTGCTGGGGTTTGGGCTGCAAAGGGGGTGCCACTTCGCTGTAGTTAAAGTCTCAGGACAGACGGTGCTTTTCTTATAGCCCCAACATAAAAAATTGTGTGTTTGTACCTTGGCTTTCATTGGAAAAAAATGTAGCCTTGTTATTATAAGAGAAACCTTAGTAAGTGAACCCTAAAAGCAGATTTTTTTTTTTTTTTTAAATCTTGATCTGTATATAGAAATAGTTTTCATGAAAGCGGTCACAGAGTCCGCCTCGTGCTGTCATCATCCCATCTGCTCCTTTTTACACCCTTGGATCTGGCAATACTGGTACCACTAAGGTAAGCTAGTTCATCTGTAACTTGGGGTTTGCTGAGAGTCTACTAATAGCGCTCAATAGAAATGTCCTGTCCTACTGCTTTTATAAATGAACCCATGCTACTACTATTTAAAATACATTAAAAGAATGGTCATGTTACCACACTATAGCTTACAGCAGGAAAAACTCGTACCTTATATCTTTCTACGGCATTGCAGAATTGTAATTATACTAATACACTACATTCTTTACAACCTATTTTCCCCAGGAGCAAAATAAATAAATCTAAATAAAATAGATATGTGTAGAGTCAGTGCATCTCCTATTTTATTAATTAGCCCCTGAGCAAAATGTTTTTCGTCCTTGTTGTAAAGCCAGAAAAAGCACTGATGACTTTTCAAGCAAAGTAACGAATGCCAGGTTTATTTCTTTATTGGTACCTGTGGATTCTGTTGTATTGCTTGTTAACAGATGCAAGTGGGCAATATAACTATTACATCAGGCAATAATACAGAAACCCAGGCAGTTCCTAAGCAACAGCCCAGCACCGATTCTTGCCAGCTATTCTCTAGGATTCCCTCACACAGTAAGTGAAGAGGAGTTGGACAGTATAGTCTAATTTTGAGAAAGAAATAAAGCATGAAACTGGTGATTTTCAAAATCATATTTTTGCAGATTTCTTACCAAATCAAAAGAGCTAAAATTGAAAACTGTCAAAAACATTTCAGCTCAAGAGATGCGTAAACTTTTCTATTGTTCAGGCAGCTAAACACACACAGCTATTTTGCTTCGTACCTTGAACACAAAAAAAAGTAGTAAAAAATAAAGATAATTATAATAGATCCTCTTCAGCTTGTTGGACTGAAACTGGATTTTGTGGTGTTTCCTTTAGCAGACTCACTCATCAGTTTAGCCTAAATGTAAAACATTTTTCATCTGTTCTGTATGAACTCCACGATCAGTCAAATCTGGATGCTGATGGAAAAATTCATAACGTATCATTCTCTTTAAGCCATATAGACTGTACATGTGTGTGTGCACATAATTTTGTGTGTACACAAGATAAAAAGGTGTATTTCAAAGCAATGTTACTCTTGACTGGTATAGTTTCTTAGCCTACACATTGCATGTTGTAAAAGAGACATCTGCTTTATATATAACTGGGGATTCAATGAAGCAGCAAAGCTGGGATCTTTTTTATTATCCGTAACTTTCCTTGCAGTGGACCCATCCAAGCTTGGACTCTCTCAGTATTTGGAGAACATTGTTTCCACACTTTGGTTTAGTCCAATATGGCACTCTGAGTAAAGCTCAGGTTTTGAGCCAAACTTCGATGAAGGATAGCACTCTTTCATCTAAGTATGAATAATATCCTTTCAGAAAACAGTTTATATTTAGAATAAATAAGAACAGACATACATACACATGCGCACACGCTTATGGACCCAAATGCACACGCTTCTAGGAGTACAAACAAGAAGAAAATATTGTAAAGCAGATGTTCTCTGGGTTTGAATGCTTCATTGGTTTCCATACACCATGTAAGGTTCTGGTCTGCGAAGTGAGAAGAAATAAGTTCGATATAGGAGCTTGCAGCGCTAACAGTTTTACCTGGCTTGAGAGGTGGGAAGTGGTGGCTTTCTTCACTGAAGACTTTGACTTTTTGCAAAAAAAAATGATGACATTGCCAAAACAAAATTCGCTGTTGAGATGTTTGAGTTATGGGCCAAAATACTTTCGTTTTTGGCCAAAACCAAAATCAAACTAATTCATGAGAGCTGTGGTTTGCATGCCTCGAGCCCCTTGTTCTCTGGGCTCATCTCCCCTCTTCATATTTTACAGTAACACATTAAAAGTGTGCAAGGTGGAGATACTGAATTCCAGGGCAATGCGGGGTGCGTGGCTGAAGGGGTGGGAGGCGCCCAGGTATCCAGGCTGTGGCTCCCACCAAGGTGCCAAAGCGGTGGTTGCGATTCAATGGCTTTTCACTCTTTTCTCTACCAAGCTGTTCCAGTATTCAGATGTTAGATATTTTTCAAACAAGCAAGAAAATACGGTTTGAGAAACAGACACTGTCTGCTACCTCAAAGAGGAAGGGAAATGTGCACCTCAATGAAAACTCGATTTTCTATTAGAGACCAGTTTTGGTGAAACAAAGTCACCCAACCATACAACTCCATCCACACGATTTCCATGTGTTTCCATCCCCTCCTCCTTCCCCTCCCCTCCCAATCTTCAAGCCATTCTCTGCCTGCCTGATATATGTTGACATGAGAATTAAATCACTGAGAAGTATGAATGCTTTAGCTTGAACAGAAACCCAGGTTACTATTCCTAGCATGGAAAGTTAAATGAAATCATGCTGTGAGTGAATTCCTATTGATTTCTTCAGGATTGATCAGAAACATTTGTCAAACTTTTGTTTTCTTTCTGTCCTACATCTTCTTTAGACACATAGTTAAACATACTAAGGAACGTTTACATTTTAAAAACGTGTTCTAAGGTCTTTATATAAACATACGTGTAATAAAAGTGACTGGTGATTTATATTATCTATATACATTCAGATACTTTATTTTCTAAGCCAAGGTTTTAAAAAATAGGTGCCTAAATTCAGACACCTAAGTCTATGTTTACAGTCTTCGGTTGCCTGATTTTCAAACATGTTAGTACTCAGGAACCCTTTTTTTTTTTTTTGCTGTTAACTTAAGGTGTCTAGAATTTTTTGAACAAAAATTATGTTGGGCTGTTTTTCATCTATTGGAATCAGAAAGGGAAAATTAAAGAAGATTATAAACATACAAAAATTGTAAAGGCAAAAATAGGAAAACTATAAATCCATGCTGTTTTCCCATATTTAATTGAAGAAAACGAGTTGCATTGGTATAAGGCACACAAGTACGATCCCACACATTTACCCTTGCTAACTGAATTTGACCTAAAACCCTCCTTCAAAGCATTTGTCTTTTCTCCTTTAGGTTCACATTGAGGCCTCCAGTTTCAAAAATGTGTGTGCTCTTCTGCACCTAATGTATATGCATATCCAATGTGACTGCATATGGAAATGGAGCATCCATGCCAACGGTTCTACAGCTAACAGGCTTTTTGCATGTGCGAGCCTCTGAGGGTTGTATGCTATGGGGGTAATTGTGCATGTAAATCCTACAGCTATAACGTGTACAGCTGCATTAATACTCTTTTTTTAAAAAAAAAAAAAAACTAACTAGCAAAAGAAAGTGAGAAAAATGATACAGTTTTAGACACCTGGACCTTGAAATAATAATAATAGAAAACCCCTAAAACCTGATTGTGGATCTTGAAATGATGTGGTTCAGCTTTCAAATCCTGCCCCTATGTCCCCCTCATAAACACAGGTCACGCTTACGTTTAGGCACTGTTAGATTTGTGGGTTTAATTACAAGCAAATAATTTTTTGCGGCAGTAAACATAAACTGATGCTGTTCTAAAATCTAAAGGGAGAAAGTTAACAATAATAATAAAAAAATCCACACTAGGAAGAAATAAATAAATAATACAAAAAAGTTAGTGGAGCAGCTGTGTAAATAATATGAACAATGTTAAAGAATAAAAGGAAACTGCCAGAGCTGCTTGGGATGAGGAGGGAGCCTAGAATCACTGCTTGCTCTAACCAGGTCTTGCTCGTTGGTTCTGCCTCTTTTTTTCTGCCAACTCCAGGTCTGCCTTAGAAGGCACTTTCTTGAAATACACCGGAAGAAAGGAAGGAAAATGAGGTTATCCCATAAAATAATCTACTACTATTTGGTAAGGGCACAGGAATAGAGAATGAAGCAATGGTTTAATATTAGGACCAGAAGCTGCATGAAGTAATTAGCTAATCATTTATTTCACTCACCAGTGCAGAGTAAATGTTGAATTATGTTGAAGTCAATGAAAAACTTCGACAGTTTGGCTGCAGGCTTTGCTGAATGACACCCCTTGTCCATGAAAGTGCTCTGAACCTCAAACACCAAGCCATGTTTGTTCACCACAAGCTCCAGACTTAGAAGCTAACAAGGTAAGAAAGGCATCCCCTGATGTTCTGGGATCAGGGGACGTGTGGTTTTGGACCTAGTGGGCGAGTTCTTCTTTCTTCATCTGAATTTTGTAACAGTTTTCAAGGTCTTGAAGATAGACTAGAATAAGAAAAAAAAAAATAGAATCCAGTAAGGCACATGTTATTGTTGTTGCTTGGAAGTTACATATAGTAAATTGGTAATATAAAATACTCGGATTTAGTCTAACAAAAGATCTGTTGCTTAGATGCATAAGGATGTAAATTAAATTTTTGAGACTTTATTAAAAGACAAGGTGCTAGGAAGAAATTATTAGTTAAATCCTAATGATTATTATTTATCAGGGGTAATCCTTACTTTGAAAATGAATGCAAGGCTTTGAAAAGGTGCCGGAAATGCTCCCCCTGGACAGGAGCTCCCTATTTCTCTGCAGAGACCCAGTAGAAGGTTGAGGCCATGCACCTTTGCAGACATCAGCACGCTTTGATCACCACAGAGAACAGAGCTACCTCTAGGGCTCCGTAATCTCCACGTTGATTTACTCTGGCATTTATGATATTACCCTGTACAAAAGATGGGATCTTTACAATGCTGATATCAGTTCACAAAGTGAACTGGTTCAAGACCACAGCAACTCATTTCCCATAAGTGCAAGAGCAGTTCCTTTATGGAGAAGGACCCTAGTTGCATGTGGACCAGACATGAAAAGTGCAGACAAAGGTGGAAAAAGGCTGGGGAGCTCATTAACGATCGCACCTCTTACCATCCTCCTGCCTTTCTAGCCACGGGGCTTTGCAATAGGAAACTCACCTCCCAGCACCAGTCCAAATCCTGCGATGGTAGCCAGGGTTGCTCTTAAACCACCAGACTGAGCTGCTCCTCAGCTCATTGCAGCACCCTCTCAGTGCAGTATAGCTGCTCTGACGTGTAAGCGAGCTCACATATTGCCATAGTCCCCTCCAACACAAGCCGAGATACGGCCCTGCTGTTACTTTGGCGAAGCACCATAACCTACGTGAACATAGATGGAAATTGGTTTGCTGTCCTGCTGCAGTCACGATTATTGCTGGTATGTGCTCAGCACCATGAGCCATCATCAGGCTAAAAGTCGTACAAGAGCAGAGTTACTAGCCCATGTGACTGGTCTGACTTAAACCGGCAAGGAGCCAACGCTCTGCTGCAGATCTTCTGGAAGGCAGAAAAGAAACCTGGTGAAGAACAGTCTGAAAAGACTCCCTTTGTGCCAGTATGCCAAGTCAAAAGTCACTGCTGAAGGCACATGGGCCAGATCCAAAATCTGTTTAACACTGGGAATTTTTGCCCTGACTATGATGGCCTTTGCTGCAACCCATGGACTCCGACCTTCCCTATGCTGTGCAGCTGCACAGTCATCTTTGTGCAACCAAATTAGGTGCATTAGAAGCATGAAATTACCTGCAAGCGCTCTAGAACTTCTTTGCGTTGGTGGCATGAGCGAATCAAGGTACAAAGAGACAGGATCTGATGCAGCCACAAGTCAAGTCAGAGGCCAAAAGAAATGTAGAGTTAGTCTGGAGAATTCTGTAAATAGCAAGAAAAGGGAAATAACAGCACTTGGGGAAAATTTTCAGGCCAATAAAATCAAGGGGAGTTTAACCATTGATGCCAGTAGGACAAATACTGCCGTTATATAAAATGAATGTTACAAGATGCAAAAGGCTTTTAGGAACAAGGCCAAGCTCGCTAATTGTTTTCCAGTAGATTCATCGTTCTTAGAACAACATATGCCACCCACTGACAGAACCGTTGTCCTCATCTTGGTATCTTCCCTTTGCTATTGTATTTTTTGCATAAAGGTGGTTGCAAAAGGACTGTGCCATCTCCTTCAGTGGTTGGAAGGGCTCGTACTGGGGGAAGGCAACTGTTTGGAAATCACTGCCTAAGAACTGAATGCTCCCTGTAGGAATTCTTTCTCTGCTATGAAACATCTGAAGCCTGCTTGGTGCCTACTCCATTTCCTGAACCAGGGCTGTGGGGAGAGGAACGCCAATGCAAACTGTGCTCTAGCAGGACTGGACTTTTAGAAGGTTTCTAAGGTAAGTCCAGTCGGCACAAATTCAAGCAGCTTTGTGGGCCCTGGCCCTTGCCGGCTGCACTAACCACTCCCACAGTGCATGTATTCAAGGATGGTCATGCTCTCTTTGACTTTTAGGTAATGATGTTGACCCAGTTCCTGGGCCACCTTGGTGAGCTCGCAAAGTATTTGCTGTTCCTTTTCAGTCATGCTCCCATGTCCCCAGTTCGTTAGGATGTGGGCAGATGCTTATCACTACTTTTGCACAATTGATTGACTGCAAGCTATATCCGTCCCCAAATTTCATCAGGATTTTCTCTGGTTAATAGATGCTTTATTGCCCGTATTATGAAGAGCAGTTGCTGTATGATGTCAGATAACAGTTATGTTGGGGTTTGGGTTTTTTTTTCAGTTTCCTTTGCCAAGTCTGAGTTACTTGCTTCCTGATGAAGTTGATTTGCTACCTTAATTATTAGAACGTAGTTTTAGTAGATACATGACTTTAGGTGTGTGTGCGTGAAAATAAGCAAAAATACTATTATATTTATAACTGAAATCTATCTATCCACCTTTCTATCTAAATACTCGCATAAAGTAAGTAGATGTTTATTCAATATGGCAATCGTGGTCTTAGAATTTAATTACAACCCGAGTTATCTGGTGTTCTAAATTGCTGTCCCATCCTGCAGCAAGAAGACCTGGAAGACTTACAGAAAGATAAAGCACCTCCATGTAGCTTTTACCTGCTAATAGCGTTTCTATCATTGCAAGATCTGGCAAGAGAGTCAAACACCACATTTTCCCAAAGGTATGTAAAGCATGCAGAACTGACGGAAAGATTAACAAGTTTTCTGTGGAAGGAGAGTACATCTGCTGGGGTGAGGAGAGCCTTCACTGATGTGCCACTTGTAAATGCGTATGAACTCGGTAATAGGTGCAGTGCTTTTGCTCAACAGCTGCGATCTTTTCATTGTACCTCTTTTGTTGAATTCAGATAAAAGCACTTCATCGTCAACAAATCTAATATCTGTTCTTGTCCCACTTGAAAGGGTCAAATGAAATTTCCCACCAGAGAACAAAAAAAAAACCTGAAGCTGCCTAGTGAGTTTGGGTGGCAACGTGCCAAGAGAGAGGGGAGGAGAGGTAGTGTCTCCAGCGCCCCGGCAGAGCAATAATGTCAAGAAGCACGAAGAGTGCTCTCCAGGCTTGCACACAGTCGCATGGCAGGCGAGGCAGGGACAGCAGGGCAGCCAGACCTGAGCTGTGAAACCACCTCCCTCCTGAGCTGCTGGGGCAGGTCCTCCTCCTCAGAGACTCCTGGACAAAGATGAAGCTGTTTGGGGTTGCTGTCTCTTGGTGGAGGAGGTCGAGGAGCAGGGGTGCTCAGACTGGAGTAAGAGCAGGAAAAGCCTCTTGCTGACCTGATGGTCAAGGGCAATATTTCCAACATACCTGGCTCTGCAGAGAGCAAAGTTTCGGGAAGCTGAGGGAAGAGAAGATGGAAACATTTTTCTCTTAAGTCTCTCTCCAGGCATGCATTGCCCAGGATGCTGATTGGAGATTCTATGCCATACTGAGAGAGGACTTAAAAAAATTACTTGCTTTTACAATTACAGAACCAAACCATCACAAAAATACACACCCATCTTCAGCAGAGTTGCAGCAGGTCTTATTGTGTCCAATATTTCAGACATTGCACCAAATGCAGAGCCTATGTATTTCTGGCAGCCGAAGGTGGAAGCAGGTGTATATTTAGCCCGTTCAGATGTGTGCTTAAGTGCCTGTAAATATTTTGCTAGGTCAGAGCTTCTGTGTGCTAATGAACCACATGTGCCAAAATGTCCGTTTCCCAGGAGCTTGTTGCTTTGCACATTCTCTCGAGCCCCTGCAGTGCAAGGTGTTCCCGTTTGTCTTGTATTATCCATTTCTCCTAGTGTCCCTGCAGAGGCAGCTGCCCTTCCACTGCAGAAAACATGTTATCCTGACGGTAGCAGGGCCAGTCCTTTCTGCAGGCTGTAGCCCAGCTCACCAGGGACACAGTCCTTGTGCAATGCTTCCTGATACCTCCCTACATCCCAAGCCTGAAAGGAAAACCTACAAAGAAGTTAGAGACCAGACGTGATTAGAAACCAGACCATTTTAATCTTTCAAGATAAAGCTCTTGGGCACCTATAAGCTCTTCTTTGCATTATTTGCACAGGCTATGGAACAATAACACCTAGAGAACCGCCGCACTACAAACTTGGGGAAAGCCTGTGGCCTGTTGAGGGCAGGGGAGGGGATATTAAGGCACAAAGAAGGAGGCACCAAACCAAAAGAATGTGGAGTAACCCGTCACTAACACCCTCTTCCCTTATCAGCAATTGGACTCAGTTATGAGAATAAAAGGGACCTTGGCTGCAAATGACTTAGGGCAGCATAAATATGTATTACAAATTTTAGGCTCAGACATAATTAAATGCCATTTGTCAGATCTATGCTTGTTTTTCATCTCATTTGAGTTTTACAGAATGAATTAACTAACAAATGTGCCTCCGATTCTACCATAACAAATCATTTCTCAGAATGGTTGCCTCCAAGCAGCAGCGAGAGAGTGACTGGGGGGAGTGACCTTCTGCTGTGAAGTTGTCACGTTCCAGCAGAGCCCTGAGTGGCAATGACAGCCTCAGTAATGGGGAGCCCGTAGTGGCCTGGTCATCTTGTTGAAAACTTGTTAATTTATTTAGTGCAGCGGTGCAAAGGCAAAGATCTGGAGTAAAGGGTGGGGTGGGCTGAGCCTCAGGGTCAAAAATGTAAATATTCTGGTTTTGAGGAAAAAAAAAAAACACATTTCTTTTTCACTGTCACTGAATTAGGTTGGTGACAAGTGCAAGCAAACCAGTAGATGTTTATACCAATGCAGCTTTCATTAAAAAAAAGATCTTGCCAATGTATGGTCAGCATGTGTATAGTTTGAGTAATAATAGAGCAATAAATGCTTCTCCCCTGGTCATGTGAAAGCACATTTAGGGAACACCAATGGACTGTCATTCTGAGCTGGGAGAGCCATAGGACAAGGAACAAATGGTCTGTTTGCCTTCAACAAGCAAAAGGGAGAAAGAGTTAAAGACCACAGGTGAAGAAATCCTTTCATTGCGGTTGTACCCTGAAGAGTTATCTCACTTTGTTCCATGACATTAAAGCAAAGGTCCTTTTTATACTTAGCAAATTATTATAGCAAATGGATGGATTTGTTAGCTATAACTTAGCTATAGTTTCTGAAGTGTTAGGTGGTGCTTGGAAATTTGTGGGTGATGCACACTCTAAAGGATCTGGCCTCTCCTCCAAGTAACAAGCTCCTTCCAGACGCCAGATCCATTGGTAATGGTGCAAAATGGATGCCCAAAACCCAAAGTATTCATTTTGTGTTTGGACAAGCTCATGTGTTGTCTCTAGCAGAAGGCCTTCCACAGCTGTATTCTTCATGCTACATAGTTCATAAATTTATGGAAGTTGTTCGTCATATCAGGTTAATGAAAATACGCAACAAATAGTCTAAAGAAAGGTGGAAAGTAATGCTGGCAAACTGGTAAGCCAAAGGAATAAACCTGGTAAGAGTTGTCCTCTGTACAGCTCTGCAGACTTTATCGTTAAAATATCTTAAAGAAGCTGGGGTAGAAAGTATTTAACAAATAATATGCTGTCATTTGAAAAACAAAACCAGATGGTGGTGTTAATGTATCCAGCCACTTAAACATGATGCCATGTGTCTGCAGGGAAACAATAACCCCCACACAGCACAATCCTGCGAACCTGAAGTCACATACTCTGAGGAGTTCTCTTATGAATGAGAGGAAAGAAACAGCACCCTGTGGCCGGTTATCAGTAGGAGCGTTGGTGGCAAGTATCAGATCTCAGCCATGAGCACAGCCATTCTCACGGTAGGCTGAGAAGGAAAAGCAAATTTTCCTCTTCCCTGGTGAGGGAAATGATGTTCCAGGCTCTCTGCACACCCCAAGCCACAGTCACACTGTCCACGTGGGCTGCCTCAGAGGTGTTCAGGGAGCCCATTTGACCACACATCTTCTTTTTGCTCTGTGCAAGCCCTGCATTCATTGCTCCAGCTGCTCCTGGACGATTTGGAGCCTACACAGGACACCTCTTACGTGAATGTCCGTGAGGAATTTCCCCTGTACATTTGTTATCCCTGGTACCATAGTCAACAGTTGGCTGGGTAACTGAGCAAATTTACTTGAACTCTTTATTTCCCAGGTCTTATTTTTCTAAGGAAGGCAATAAATCAATGACAGGAAAAGTACTCACCAGGCAGAAATTGGGTAGCTCCATGACTTAATCAGCACTGATTAATGCCGGTCGGGAACCTATCTCTGCATTTCTTTGGAATACATTTTGGAAAGTTTAGTTGTTCCTAGCAGAGTTTTGCATGAAAAATTAAATTACTTTCATCTTTCTGTCTCTCCTTAACTAGTAAATTCCTTGAGGCTCACACCATCTCTCCACGTAGGTATGTATGGGCGCTACGTAGACCAGTGCAGGATGAAGCCAGGATTTCGGTGCACGAATGATCTCCGGAGAGCCCAGCACCAGGTCTGGGTGACAGACAGCGGAAAAGCACCGACAGCCGCAGCCGGATAAGAGGCTTCTCTTCCTCTCCAGCTGTAACAAAGTGAAAATGCCAAAGATACGTCAGAGAGAAGCAGCCAGAGGTAGGGACAGGGGCCGGAGCTGCGTCAGAAACAGCCCTTCTTCTGCGGGGGTGGAAGAGGAGCAGTGACTCCCCACGGAAGGTCAAGGCCGGCCAGCGAACAACCCGGGCAAGAAACCCCCAGACGGATAAACAATCCAGACATCTGGTGAGATCCCGGCATCGCTGCAATCACTGAGGTTTTTGGCACCGACTTCGACACTGCCAGGATTTCCCTTGTAATTAGCAGCGTGCAGCCCGTCTGGGGAGGATGTTCCCTCCGGAAAGCTGCTGAAACCAGGCTGAGAATCCAGCTTAATCTCTGCGAAGCAAAGAATAACAGCTAGTTAGTCCCTGGCCCCCCAAGTATGAGAAAAACGCTGACTAGAACTCAAAGAACATTAGGTGCTACCAATAATTAATGTCTGGCTTGGTTGCTGCCAAGATTTTTTTAGGTGCTCCCAGTGGCTACTGAATGGCCTCCCAGCACAGCACTGGGACAGATTGGGAGCAGCCATGAGATTCAAGGCTTGATGTATGGCAACAGGAGAGTAAACCTCCAGGCACACAGAAGCGTTTCGTACCTTTCTTTAGCACCTGCAAGTTAGGTGAGCACATATGAGCCAGGCAAATTAAAACAGTGTAAGATACAAGGCTCAGACTGGTAAGATTATCAACAGTAACAGTAATTTAGTAGTATTACTGATAATACTAGTAATATAAATAGTCATATAAATTTCAGTTTCTACACTGGTCCAGCCACACACACATACAAAATACCTCCACAATAGATTTTTCCTTTTTAAAAAAAAAAAAATTAAAAATATCTGTGTTGTTAAAGACTTTAGCTACCTGTATTTGAAGATCGTTGTCTGAAAAGATGAAAAACATACATTTTCATTTCATTTCAGATTAGCATGGTAAACAGCTAGATCTGTTCTTTCAAGTGGAGCATTCAGCTCCATTTGTTAGCTTTGTTGCTGGTATTTCACCTCTCCTTTGTTTACTTAACATAGTTTGACAAGAAATTCTTAGTGAGATAATATACCTACACAAAAGACTGGCTTGGGGAAGAAATCCAGAGGTTTCAGTGGGACAGAATCAATTTTCTATGTATTTGCCATTTTGGTTTGTCTCCACTTCACAGAAGAGCTATCCAACCAGCTGAATGTTTTTGGTAGAAAAGTATATTCTGTTTTTAGGAAAAAAAAAAAAAGGTAACATCAGTGTAAATCAGGATTGCACCCACTTGGAAAACAAAAATCAAATCACAAGTGATGGAAGCTATCACCCCATAAAACAACATCATCTCCTCAGCCAGGCAGGATGGCCCCTGTTGCAAAGAGCTCCCAGTACAAAGCAAATTAGAAATTCACTTTTTGCCACACAAAATTAAACAAACTGTATAGAAGTCAGCTTGATTTCTGCTGAACAGCACAACAGAAATGATCCTTACACAGCAACCAGCTGGTGCAAGGAGTTTCTGAGGCTAGTAGAGGACACCTACCTTCTTCAACAAATATCAGAAAGAAAAATTTCTTACCCTGTCTGGATGGCTCAAATACATAGAGCAGTTTCACACATAGCCCATTGCAGCTCACATCAGCACTCCTACCCTAAAGAGACCCAAATCACTGGAATTTGCCATGATTCAGCAGCATATGATGGAACCATGCCTAACATCGATCTAAAAGCAGGTTTATGAGCTGTAATCAAAGGCTGTCAGGCTGCAGGTACAGCAAAGCGTCTCCAGCTCCTGCACCAGCATCATAGAAAGTGACAATGGGAAGTTTTTTACAACCTGAGAGAGCTTCGTCAGACAGATGTCAATGAAGAAGGGTAAAGAATATGAAAAAAGACATAAATAAATAAATAGAGTAGAGAAATGAGAGGGAATGGGCAGGGAATTTAAAAAATAAATGGGGAAACCAAAGGATGCTAAAAACTTACCCAAAGAAAAAGTCAGGCCTTCGTGGTGTTCCTGTATGAGCCTCGGTGAAATCTCCCCTTCGCTCTGATGACAGGGGATCAGGTCCTAAGGAAAAGGGGAAAGTTTGGACATAACGAAAAGAAAGAACGTACTGCAAAGTGAAGGAAAATAAGTGAGTAGTGCCGTACAAAAATAACGATTCAGTAGCTGGTAGGCAATGTTGTCATCTCTGCACACATCCAAGGACTTTAGTAACCCACTAGTCTGGCTGAGGATCTGCTCCATTAGTAATAAGAAAGAGCAATTTAAACCACGGTTTTTTTTTTCATTTCATTTTATACAGGTTTGGGGAATATGTTATCAAAGGCTCCAATTCTGGCCAAAGTCCACAGGCATCATCACCTGTGGTCAGGCCCTGGATAGAAAGATCAGAGCTATCTTTGCGTAGCCTTACCACCAAAACCAGATCAATCAGAAGTAACTCAAAAGGAAATATGCTACAGGGAGCAGATGAAGATGCATTTAGAGGAAATAATCCCCATTCAGGATGCCATTATTAAAAGAGAGAGATAACTATCAGAGCTGCGATATGTCAGGGCAACCTCATTGACATGGAACTGGAGAACTTCTACTGTAAAAGCAGAGAAACTAGGTCAGTGCTTTTTGAAGAGAGGAAAGCTCAGGGTGGACATCATTATTTTATATACGATTCTAAGGGGAATATCTAGGAGAGATGTCAGAAAACTAGTGTCAAATACAAGAACAAATGGATAGGCTCTAAGAAAGGAAAATGAAGAGAAACTAAAGGAGGCTCGAGCTCAAGGGATATAAACATTTCTGTACACACTAAGTAGTTGATGCAAGGACTGGGTTCCAGAAAGGACTAATAAAACCAACCAATAAGGGTCTGGGAAAGGAAAAGCTTTGTGGGGTACAGCCACCTGACAGCAGACAAATCTGTCTCTTGATCTTGGTCTGTCCCTAGAATTGCCCAAGTTTCAATCTCAAAATTACTTCGAGATTCACATATAGTAAATCTCTGTGCAAGCGCAATAGATTGAAGTGACAATTCAGTTTATCACTTGAAGATAAAACTCAGACGAGCATTTGCCTTCTAATTCTATTGATATAAATGTAATTACAAGGGCTAATTCCAATTCAAATGTTAACATATAAGGGTTGCTGGAGGTAGCAGCCTACAGAGAAAGAGGTGATGCTTACATTTGATCAATAGTTCAGTGTTAATAGACTTTATTTATGAGTTGGAGCATATGGTTTGAAAATGAGCCTAATGATTAGGTTGCATGTGTATAGACACACACTTCTCTAAGCACTAGAATATTTGCATGTTGCAGTTGTCTCCCAAGAAGAAAAAAAAGTCTCTCTGGTATTGTAACTGATTAGAATAGTCTTTATTTAAAAAAAAAAAAAAAGCAGAATACTAACTATCATGTGAGTGCAAGCACAACTTTCAGAACATGCTGCTTTAAACACAGATCAAACCAATACTCTTTGTTCTAAGTATCTAAGATGTATACCAGTCACTAGGAGAAAAAGTAGATTGAGGTAATGGCCTGGGGCAAAGGAAATTTGAAGAGAGAGGAGAATCAGTGGACTGTGTATTCAAGGGTTCTTTTAGTGCATTTTCTTACATCCTCTGAAATTTAAAGGCAGAACTTCATCTGGTAGAAACAAGTATGGCATTATCAAAGCTGATGGAGTTAAGCTATGGAGCTAGTCCCAAGTACGTATTCTAAAACACAGAAAGACGAAAACAGGAAAAAAAGGTGGCATAAACATAATAGACTCAACAGTCCTGTTGAATATGGGTCAAATTCTGAGATCCTGTCAAAAGTGTAATGCCAGCCCTGTTCCTTAGGAATTTTCCTTGTTTAGAATAACAATTTTTTTCTACTGTATTACCCTGGTCTGAGTAACGTTACAAACTTTCCTCCCTTCTAGCCCAATGGTTAAACAGGAGAGGTTTTGAAGTGAAAGTGTGTGGAGGAGAGTCTGAGTGTGCAATAACTCCGTCCCCTTCCATTCTGCCCAGTGGGAGCAGAAACGTACCCATGCCTTCCAGATCATAACAATTCACAGCAACGACGTGCTCAGAAATTTGGAGTTCAACAGAGGAGCTGATGCTTTCACAGTGTCCTCAGATCAATTTTGAACTGCCAGGATAAGATACTGAGATGAACTGGCCCATCTCAACCACCGTTACAGCCAATGAGACATTGATGCTGACAGGGAACCAAAAATTTGTCATGACACTGGGAAAGAGCAAGGATCACAGAAGTGAGTGATACTGATCAAAGCAGATGAGAGTCAGGGATGTTTATACAGGAGATGCAAACTCACACACATACCTCGGCGCTCTGAAGCCGTCAGAGTTAATATGCTGTCTATTAAAATTTGTTCAAATCCAGCACCTGTCATAGCACGTACAGGGAGAGTGTTTTTTAGGTCAATCTTACAGAAGAAGAGCGAGGTGTAGCAGGAGGGGAGCTAAGCCTAGCTGGCTGGGAGTGCGGGCGTAGCTGTCCTGGTTTCAGCTGGGATAGAGC
Organism: Tauraco erythrolophus; assembly: GCF_009769465.1. Taxonomy (NCBI): domain Eukaryota; kingdom Metazoa; phylum Chordata; class Aves; order Musophagiformes; family Musophagidae; genus Tauraco; species Tauraco erythrolophus. The sequence goes on along the minus strand of NC_141476.1, from coordinate 5,351,815 downwards.
TGATTTTCTTCTTAGTAGCTGGTGTAGCACTATGTTTTTGGATTTAGTAGAACAATACTGATACTACATTGATGGGTTTAGTTGCTGCTAAGCAGTCAAGGACTTTCAGCTTCCCATGCTCTGCCAGGTGCACAAGAAGATGGGAGGGAGCACAGCCAGGACAGCTGACCCAAACTGACCAAAGGGCTACTCCATACCGTATAATGTCACGCACAGTATGTGAACTGGGGGAGTTGGCTGGGGGCAGTGGGATCGCTGCTCAGGAATGGGCTGGGCATTGGTCAGCGGGTGGTGAACAATTGTATTGTACATCACTTGTTTTGTATATTATTTTATTATCATGGTTGGTTGGTTTGGGGTTTTTTTCTGTCCTATTAAACTGTCTTTATCTCAACCTATGAATTATTTTCCAGTTCTCCTCCCCATCCCATTGCAGGGCAGTGAGCGAGCGGCTGCATGGTGCTTAGTTTCAGCTGGGGTTAAACCACGACAGTACCCTGAGCAGTGTTATCTGTGCCCCTCGTCTTCTCCTAGGCACCAAACCCCAGAGGTTATTGCACTACATGAACTTTAATTTTGCTCCAATATGATCATTCCTCACAATCTTAATAATATTTGAATGTCTGGCATGCTTTAATATTTGTCTTCTAGCAGTACTCTGCTAGGAAGGGCAATGCAATGCTTGTGTTTTAGTGATTGTCTGCAGCAGAGATGAGATGAGAAATGGGTTTCCTATAGCCAGAGCTCTCCTATAGCTCAGGGCTCTCCCTATCCAGCTGCACCCCTATGGATCAGTGCTCTCAGGAGAACAAGCAGCAGCATCCTGGCAGCACAGCAGCCACAAGGCCAGTACTGCTGTGCTAATACTCTGCTGTTGTTTCGGTAGCATGTGTACCAGTGGTGAACAGGAACACTTAACACAGATGATGTACTGAAGAAAATATGATGGCCGATGAGTTTTCGCCTCTTGCTAAGTGCTTAAAACAACATGCCATTCCCATAGCAGCTGGGCACTCTGTGGAAAGATTTTCCATATCTGATTCATACACAGGCTATCACAAAAGATTATTTGTATTGTTGCGTGTCCTTAAGCAATGGGAAAGCAGCAGAATTGTATTTCGGGCAGTCCCAAATGTTGTATTTTCCGTGCCACTGTTGTCTAACTTAACCTGAACTTTGAAAGCTCACTGCACATCAGACAGTTCCAGAGCAAGGCTGTGTTCTTAATGAGTAAATGAAGTTACTGTTATTTTAGTTTATTCTGAGTGTTGAACCCAGCATGGGATCTAACCTGGAATAGTCATCTTGAGAATATTGCGGTGGAAAGTAGAGCATAGGATTTAACATTGGAAATTAGAAGTTGATCCTACTTCTTATACAAAATTGAGATTGACAAAATTGAGGTTTATCTACATAAACCTTTAAACAAAGATGTGGCTCTGAATCAAAATTAGGGAGCTGGAGAAATGAAGTTGAGGATTTTGTTCTCTTAAAGGAAACTTGCCCAGCAAGACTGTCAGCAGAAAGAGCTGCCGCAGCGGAGAGCTAAGCACAGACATTAATGGAGTCAGTTCTTTTTCTGGAGGTCAACTTTGAATAAATCAGGATTGTTTAAAAATGACAATTATTGATTAATTAAATTTATACTTGGAGCTTAGCCCTCAGTTTTGAAGAGTCTGTGCACCAAATTGGTATGAATGACCAACTGAAAGGAAAAAAAATAAATCATTATTTAATTAACTGCTGTTCAAATTGGATTTAATGCTAGCAATGGTTTTGGAGGTCTGTTCCCCACAAGTACAAATAAAGGGGGCTTTTACAAGTCTCTCTCTGCACTCAAATTCCATAAAGCAGCCTACCCTGTGTCTGACTATAAACCATAATATGTCCATCTCCAACATGCGATCCTCAAAAGACAGTTTGAAAGTAGTTTATGTGTCCAAAAGTCCAACAACAAAAAGTTGAATTGCACGACTCCACAAGCAATTTCTACACTTTTATATGAATGTAGCTGAAAGTTAACTGAACAGGGCTTAAGCCTGAAAGAGAAACACTCAGCACGTAAAACCAGGAGTACCCAGGTACCCAAGCTGGAGATATCACTCCGCATTGTACCGGCTCACTTTGTGTCAGAGCTGAGGTGGGAGCAGGCAGGATCAGGCCCTTTGCAGATGGAGGGGAACCAGCGGGAAGAGGAAAAGGGGCGACCTTCGAGGCAATGTGGTACCGGACGCAGCGGGCTGGAGGTGAGTGAAATAAGAAGTGAAGGGGCACCACGTTGGCATGAAGTGATACACTGTCATGGGCAGCTCCCAAGCTGATCCCACACTTAAAAATAGATTGACATTTATCCAGGAGGTGAGTCTGTTGTTCTGTAACTACAGCATTTTCTATTATGTTTGATAAGGGAAAGAAGATTGGATCTTGGTCAGAAATATAAAAATTCGTCTGCTAGCAGGGCATAATAGCAGGAGAACAGGAGCAGGTGACAACTGCAGATTTAAGAGTTCAGTGCAGCCCCGGGCAAGGAAGGCACGTTTGGTGGTGGGCTGAGCCACCGTCCCACTCACACGGCCAGACCACCCCGTGGCACCCAGGCTGGGGGACATCCCGCAGGCAGTGACCCCAGGTTCTGCCCAGCTCCTCTGCCCTCCAGAACTGTCCCTCTTGGGTCACTCTGGGCAAGTCTTGCTGAAAGTCGACTTACTCGATGTCACGCAGAAAGTCATTAGAACAAGAAAGACAGGGCCAAGTCTGTAAGACCCTGATTGAGTGGAAATATTGGGGCAGGATTGGGATTAGAACTGTAGCGTGCTGTGCACGGTGTAGATGAGGTGTTAGCTGTCAGGATGTGTGTGTGTGTGTGTGTATGTATGTCTGTGTGTATGCATATACACACGTATATGTGCAACACATCCCCAGATGGAAATGAAGAATATAGGTACTGCCTGGCTTTTGCAATTGCGCATTAGGTAGTGCAAAAACCTTAACTTTCTGCAAAAATCCAAAATTCTTTTGTTTCAGTGTATAACTGTTGATCTAAAATGGGAGTTCTTGTTTTCTAATTCACAAAGCTTAAAAGATCGCTCATTTTATATTAAAATGATAGCCTTTGCAAGAGACCTTCAATCTAATTAAAGCCAGGAGATTAGCATCCCTTAGAATATTTGCAAAGCCTGCAATGCGAAGTTAATGAAATGTGTACACTTTTATAAAGCTTTAATTTTTGATGAAATAATTCAGGACATGGACCTTACTCCTCTACCTTACCTGCTTTGTCCAAAACAGGGACAGTTTACAAACAACACAAAGTTCTGGGGTGAAGAAAAGAAAGGATGAGATAATCGAAAGGCTTCTTCTTAACTACCACAAGGCTGTCTTTTATCTTTTCTAGTCAGCCTTTAAGTAAAGTATTCCTGATTAATAATAATGAATGAGAATATCATTTTAGAGCAGCAGTCATTTCTTAAGGTGATGGATATGTGTGTGTGTGTATAATATAATGTTATACATCTGTAAGATAAAATGTATACTATATATAAAAATATGTATGTACATAGTAAATTATACGTACAATTATATGCAAAACCGCAGTGACTGCTAAGGGACCTTAAGTAAAGCAAATAAGGCAAAAGAGTGGCCAGTGTGGCAAAGGAATGGCTCACATTGGGGGAACTGGGCTGAGCTCAGCGGCGAGGGGAGCAGCCAGGGCTGTAGCAGCCTAGCTCAGAGGGGCTGACCAAAGGCAATCCTAAGCAATTCCAGCCACCTTTTAGGCTGGGCTCCTCTAATGATGGCCCCACTCCTCTGTGATCGCTTGAGAGGGAAGAAAAGAGGCAAAAAGCTGAAGCACAGAGAGAAGCGAGCCCGTTTCAAAGGCACTCTGCCCTCCCCGGTGTCGGGGGGCAGCGCGTCCCCGGGGGCCACGCACACCCTTTCCAGGGCCGCTTTAGAAACAGCTGCATCTTCAGAGCTATTCACTGTATCTGCTTCTTTCTCCCTTTGCGTTACTGCCTCTGAATTTTGCCACCGGAAAGAGCTGGTTGTTGCATTCAAAACAGTATTTTTTTATAGTGCCCCAGTCCTACTTTACATTATGCTTACTGGATCTTTCTGAAACCTAAACGTTAGAATATCCTAATCTTGCTCTACATTTTAAAGCTGAAAGATAAACCTGTTGTTTAATGAAATCCACAACACTACAGGAATAGTAACCATTGTGTTTCTTCATTTCAAAGGACGGCTGAAATCTAACATCTGGTGTAACTGTACAAACCTGACCTTAGGTCACAGTAAGTATTGTATTGTTGATGATGGATATGCTTTTTTCATTACAATGCTGTCTCCATTCTTTCAGCATCCATGCTGTGAATCCCCAGTTATAGCCAAGACTATTGATAAATACTGATTTTTAAAATACAATTCTTTTTTTTTTTACACTTTTAAGTATGCACTGTAAGATTTATTTTTTTTAATGGCTCTTCTAGTTTGTTGTCAACAATATGCTATTATATGAGCAAACTCTTCTGCATGATAGCTTTAACACACAACGATCAAGGATTATGTGCCTGAAGATGTAGCTATGATCCTAAAAGAACAGTGTCACAAAAAGGTGATCCTCTCCATCTAATGCCTTCCCCTGTACTTTCCTCTCTGGATGCTCGTTTTCTTAAAGCTCTTGTAGGACTAGGGTTTAAGGTTTAAATTGTGAAGTAGATGTGGACACCTGTGAATGAGCCCCAGTGCGGGAAATGAGGCCCTGCAATGTCCTGTTTCATTGATGTCCATTGTCTCCAAGGCCTGGGGTAACAAGGACTAGATCAGTGACTATGAAGCAGCTCACAGTATTGTAACCAGGGGTCCCGGCAAGCCCAGTGATGCACCAGTCAAGAAATGAAGATATTGCTCTGGTAGCTGGAAGTTCTGGTCAAATCTTAACTGTGCAATAGCCACCAGGAGCTCTGCCGCTGAACTGGGAGAGAGGGGACAGATTTTAATGAGTATTTCTATTCGTTTGCTTTGCTGAGCATATCGATCTCCAGAAACTTTCTCCCCATTTCTTTGCAGCTCTCCGAGAGCTTAACAAGACTCTTAGCACCATAGCTTTAATATTTTCCCCCTAAAGCTATGAAAACTTAAATTTATTTTCCAGTCTTTTGGGCGCCATGAGCCCAGACTCATTCAGACTTGACTCTCTGGGACAGAGATACTGACTGGGATTGCTGGACACACCAACAGCAACGGGGAACTGTTCTCTCCTAATCCATACACAAGGTCGTAAGGCACATACTGTGTCCTTCCTAAGGGCTAATATTGCTTCATGATGTTACTGCATCATGAAGCAGAGGTGAAGCAGAATATCCTTGGCTCACCGTGCTGCCTACAGAGACGTGCAAAAGGAAGTCTTGACTCCCTAAACTCCCCACACTTTCACTAACCCAGCACCAACCAGCATGGAAAATGTCTGAAGGCACGGCATTTACACTTTTAAGAAACATGTATTCGTTTCAGTTCTGCCAAAGCTAAATACGTTTATAGATTTGTTCGTAATTATTTTTAGAGTAGACTTCTGTTTGTTTGACAATATCTGAAAAATGAAATACCTGGGGCAACATCGCTGAGTGCAGCTGGTACGTTGGAAACGTGGGGAAACACTTGCTGTAACTGTGAGGGGTTTATTTAATACCTCTTAATGCAAAGTTAACTCATTCGGTGAGGACAGCTTGTTTGATGGGCTGATCCCTCTCTGTGGCACTGTGCCAGCTGCCCACCCTGTCCTGACCGTGCAGACAGGACTGCGCTCCCCCAGGGCTGAGCAGAGCAGAAACTTTCGGCTTGTCTCTGGGCATTCAGTTTACAAAAACAAACACTGACACACACATTCCCGACCCATAGAGGTGCTACTCAATCAACAACAGTCTTCTTCCTTTCTCCAGATGTTCACACTTTGCAGTTAAGCAGATTTTTTTCATCCAGTGACCTCAAAGTACTTTGCAAACTTTTAATCAAAACTTTCCGCCTCCATGTGCAATAGGTACTGGTCCCTTTGACCAGATAAGCAAAAAAAGGCATAAGGAAGCACCAGCAATCTACAACTCAACCTCTTTTAAAGGGTTTTCTAATAGTCAGTCACACCAGAGGCATCCAAAGTCTGCACTGAAGTCACAGGCAGGGATTGGCCTGGAGCACAGGGATCCACAGCACCTTCTCCCACAGCCGCAAGCCGAGGACGAGGGGAGAAACCCTGGGCTCAGCCGCGTTGGTGGGAGCCGGCAGCATCCCAGGATGGCAAAGGGCTGGCGCTGGGTTTCTGTGCCATAAGGATGCAGAAGGCTCTGAAACCACCAAGCTGTGAACTGAAACACGTTGGCGGGACAGTTAACAAACCCCCTATGTTCTTCCCACCCATTCTGCACTTTGCATGACCTCTTCCTTTCATCGGTAAAAGTAAATTGAATTCAGCACCTTTAAAGACCCTGTCTGGATCCATAACATTCATAACCATGCTATAACCATGAATGAAAAGCTAAGACAGAGTATGGTTTGTATCCAAGGGCTCTTTTGCTTTTTATATGTTTACACATACCAGCCAATGGTCAGCAAATAAGCACCACGGCTTGTAATGAAATGTTCGAACCATCTGTTTTAATCTGTGATTTAATTTCACTGTAAAATATTAAAGTTGTTCCGATGGTTGGGCTGGTACGGCTGCTTTATATGAGAAGGATTGAGTATCCCAGAGCAATTACACTGCACCAAGCACATGCTAAGGGTATTATATTCTGTATTGTTATTTTGTTCCATTAAAAACATTAAAAAGCCTTCTTAATACAGCATGACAGGATTTTAGGTCTCTCTTTTTTTGTTAGAAACAGGTAGCAGATGCTGAGGACAAACATTAAGGATCTTTTTGAAAACAGCATGAATTTTTCAAAGTGCTAAAGATAAATAAAGTTTAAAAAAGCTAGCACGTAACCAAGCGAAGAGGGACTGAGGAAGAGGAGAAGATTTCTATGTCACACAGAGGAAAGTGCCCCAAGTTGATGGTCAGCACGTGGCAGCACCTGTGTGACAGTGTCTGGTTACTCCCCCAGCGATGTATTAGTGTTTGCAGCATCAGAAGGTAGCTGGGAGCACAGTGCCAACGCTGCCCTTCCTGCCATGCTGTGGTTTATCGGGGTGATGGAGAGGCACTTTGCCCTGTGTTGTCTCCTGCAACTCATTTAATTAGCAAAATAATCATTCCTTACATTAGTAAGATAATAAAGTCAAACTAAGCCGTGCGAAATTATTTTACATCACTTCTGACATTGACTTTTTGTCTTTACCAGCAGCTGCATTATGGCACAGGCTTAAAATATCTGCTCTTGTTTACAGCAGTGCTAAATTTAGGCGGCTGATCCCTCCTGTCTGTGCTCCCACAGTGCGTCCACACTCAATCTCTTCAGGCCTCTAAGGAGACAATGGCTGAGAAAGGAAGAAACCCTTTCACAAACGACAATTATTTCAAATTATTTCCACTTTTTTTGATAAGTGGGCAGGGTCAGTGCAGTGTGCTGCTGGATAACCACCTTTATTATTTCCACATGGCTTGGAAACTTACATTCATGTTTGCCTTGCAATACTCTGATGCCTTGAGTTATTTTTCACTTTAACAAAGCAATTAATAAACTTACTCCTTTTTCTAGGTCTATCAGCACAGCAGGCCTGTGGGCTGGCTGGAAAGGGCAGCTGGTGGTTGCTCTTCCATCAGGTACAAGTTGTTCCCCTCACCTCGAATTTCATACATGACCTCAAACAAATCCTATCACTCTCGATGAGCACCATCCCATGCCATGGTCCCACTCTGCCTCACTTCTGGGCTGTTCATCTGCTCCCATGATGGCTGGGTTGGATATAAGGCTATTAGAAGGATCTTGTGTTGGTACCATTGCCATACCCAAAATATAGAGCCTTTCTCCATGTGCTGTGACTCAACGTGCCTGTTAAGGCTCTGGCGAGAGGGACACGGACATATTCCCCCCCAGCAGAAATTCCCCATCTCGGAGGCAGGAAGCCTCGCATCCCCGTGAAGCCGATGCTTTAGCTAATCTAGAGCCCTGGAGGGAGTCAGGGCTAATTAACTCAGCACTGCGGCATCCTGACATAACTGTATGGCTTCTGGGACCCAAGCTAGTATTTCTACCCAGCAGCCTGCCGCACTACGTGATATATCTGCTTGGCCAAGGCTTGCTCAGGGGTCCCCAGCACAGGACAGGCAGATGATACAGGGATCGCACGCACCCGCTGCCCCCACCCCCCCGACTCTGCAGCAGTCGTTTTCCATCATGCCCATGGCCAAGTGTCGCTTGGTGTTATTTGGAGGAGTATGTGCTACTTGCAATGCGTTTTTTTCTGAGCATAAGCTGGAAATTACTGATTTTTACCTTACACAGCTAGTATAAAAGCACTAATGTCCTAATGAAGAGTCTCACTTAGCTAAATGCTTCATACAGCTGAGTAAAACAAAGAATTTTACTAGAGCTTAACCCAGTCGTTAATAAGCTTTTTAACCCTGACCTTTGAAATCAATGATCTACCACTGGTTTTACCTTTCAAGAAGGAATTCCATTTTCAAGTGATAAAACATATTTTGCACTCCTTACAATCTAATGATTATTCTCAGCGTTACTGGATATATGAGGCCATCAAACCATTAGAAGGTATAAAGTGTATTAATGTACAGCATTCACGGCTACATTTGCTTTAGAGTCAATAAAAGGGAAACAATTTATAAAGGGCATTTATGCTCATTACAGAATATCGATAGATTGTTTCTCCCATCGTTTCTGAAGTATGAAGGACTCCCTTTCGTGATGGATAGGGGAGGATCAGCATAAGCTCTTTGCTTATACCCTGAACTTCTTCAGCATGGAGCTGCGTGCAGGGCTTTGTGGCCAGGCTTTGGGCTGGGATACGAGTGGGGTGGGACCGTGGTGGTACCCACAAATTCTTCCTTCCCAGGCAACCAAGCATCTCAATTCGGGAGTTATTCACAGCAGCCATGTGAAGGCTCTGTAGACAACTATGTTGCTTTTGACACCAGACATGAATCATGACAAGGCTGTGGGCAAATTGGATCGAGGTTGGAAAAGAGGCAGGGAATTTATTTGTGAGGAAGGCGAGGGCTGGAGCACACAAATGATGGCAGAGCTTTGCAGAGCGCCTTCCTCAGCAGCAGGAGGATGAGAAAGGCTGCTTGACGCATACAGGGGAAAAAATGGAGAGGAATTATGTGTGGGGTAGAAGAGGATATAGGAGCACTGGCACTATAGCTAGAGGCAGAAATTCATAGTTTGTCCTAGCGAATAACTCAATTAACTGCAGAAATAAAAATCTATGAAGAGACGAGTGATTAAAGCACTGGCCTGAGTCTCAGCAGCCCTGGATTCGGTTCCTGGCTGTTTTCAGATTTCTGTCTGACTTTTGGCAAGCCTTTTCAACTCTCTGCGCCTTGGTTTCCCATCTGTTAGAGAGGAATAATAATAATATTTCCTTTCTTTTCCTCCTATTCCAGCAGTAAGCTCTTTTGGGCAGGCACCCTCTCTCTCACAGTGTGTGCACAGGACGTGGCCTGCTGGCGTTTCCATCTCCGCACTAAAGCAAGACTTTAGAGGGATGGGCAGTGCCATGCCATAGAAACCCACCTATTTACGATTTCTGATTACTATGGGACTAAGCAGTATGTTAGAACTTGTTTAACAGATTTCTTAATATCGATTCTTCAAGGACAAAAGAAAAAAAAAATCAATCAGTAAATTAGAGAAGGAAGGTGATTTATATCTCTGTTAAGATTTCTAAGAGTCTGAACTTATTTTCCAAAGCAGACACATCACAGTTTGAGAGAACGGAGAAAACGTTAACCACAGCACAAAGGCCTTCTTCATTTCTGATCTTGCTTCCCTCCACATCTGGCTTCTCTCTATGGACTGACCTTTTCAACATTCCTCACTGACGAGCCACCTTCCTGATGCACACCGTGGTTTCCCGTGCATGTGTGCTCGTGCCCACTGGGGAGGGTGAAATGGTGCCCGCTCGCAGGCACACACACTGCAAGCGAGACCAGGTAACAGCAGTTGCAGAGCACTGGTTTAAGAGGACAACCAGCAAACATATAAAATTAAATCTCAGCTGCAGAGACTTTCTGGTAATAAATAGTCCCAATTAGAAATGCAAATGTCACTGAAAAGGAGCATGTCTGTTGACAGTAGACTTTGAGGCAAGCTTTAGTTTTAGTGGTAGTAAATTAATCTTTAATTATGAGCATGTCTCACTTTTGAAAGAAGTGCCCTGCACACGTCGAACTGACAACATGGAAAAGTTTCAGGCTGTTGCTTTTGTCTGACAAATGAAACGTCTCACCCTCAAAAAGCAGAGGAGATCCTTGTCAGCCTCAGGTGGATTTAACACTCTAGTTCAGCTCGAGCTGGGGCTGGCCGCTGTCATTGGCTCTCCAGATGGCAAGAAGTCATCTACCCATTAAAAAGGCTTCTATTAAAACAGCATTACTCCCATGCTCTTGATAACTGTAAATATCCAGAGGAAGAATTATCAAGGTTTGAGTTTTAAAAAAAAACAAAACACCAAAAACACTGCCCTTACTTCTGCAGTCCTTTCCTTCCCTGACTGCGTCTCCTGCTCTCCATGCAGAGCATGCCTTGCCAGCAGAGAGTGGACCACAAGATGCTACAGCAACCCCTGCTTTAGCCAGCGATGAGTATGTCCAACACCTCCACTCCCGTGCTGGATAGATTGTTAAAATAACATTTCCACTTCCAAGTAAGTAAATAAATCTCACTGGCAAGTTTGTCTTGTGACAGCCAATATCTTGTCTCCCCGAGAACTGGGCTGGTGTCCTGCAAAGCTGAAAACGCAGTGCTCTAAAAATCTAAGTGCAATAGCCAAGAGATACACCAGATCCATCCTCTGAGGTAGCAGATACCATGAAGTGAGCAAATATGTTCTAGAAATCCTATTATAAAAGTTACAAAAATAGTTTAATTTCTTCAAGTTTGAAGTTATGAAACCTTGCTGTCATTTTCCCAGCAAGCTTTTGCTGTTTCAGCCTACAGCTAAAAAACTTTACCCCAAAACTTGCGTTGCCCGAAAGAGGCTGTGCTGCACACCCACCTCAAAAGGCCCAGAACATTTGGTTTCAGGCACAACAGGAGGATCAGAATGTACCTTATCATAAATATGCATATGTGACACAGGAGCCTGCCGCCTTCTTGGAGAAATGCCATAATTGATGGAACAAAGTACAACAAAACTTCACATCATTGGTGGATCAGAAGAACAGAGGTAACCAAAAGGCTAGAAAATTACAGGTTTACTGACATTTCTGCTCAACCTTACCCATTCTTTATCGAAAAGAGATAATAACTATCTATAGGAGAGCTGTCTTAAGGCTCTATTCATTCCCTTTCGCTAGCCCAGCTGAGAGGTGGTATAATATAACGCACACTGGCATCTGGCATGTCATTTAATTACACCTTCAGCTTGCTAGGAAAATGTTTGAAGTGTCAAGGTAAGCAAACTATAAAAATATATTTCCTCTGCTACAGGAGAGCTCCAGCAATGGCAAGCAGAGAAGACAGGGTTTGCTCCAGCCATTACTCTGGGTCTGCGCGAGGAAGGTGATGCAGAGGAGTCTAATTCATGAACTGTTATCACCCATTGGTAAGATACCATCTGCTCCCGGCCGCCTGGCTCTGATTCCTCTCCAGACACTTGGGAATTCTTCCCCAAATAAACCATTGGTGTAACAGGAAAACAGTACCGTTGGCTCCAGTTAAGTCGTGCGTTCTTGCACCAGCACTAAATACGCCCTGTTTCTTTAACAAAGAAGGAAAAAACTCATCAAGGGCAGTAAAATGCCAGTCACCACCACCCAAAGAGTCAGGCAGAGGTTGTTTTAGCTGATCAACAAGATACATATTCTGCTTAACTCTGAGAGGCTGTTAGACATCACATCCAGTAAGGATGAAGCTGGACCAATATATCCATACCAACAGACACTTTCTAACCAGTGGTGACTCACTCTCACCCTGAGCTGATTCAAGGAGCCCTTCTAACGAGCACAAGCTGATCAGCAAACCAAAGTCAGGCGTTCTGTTTCCCTAGTGAAGCTCAGTGATATTCTCCATTACCCAAGGAGAGGCCCACACACCCATGAGTTCACCAGCAGTTGAGGACTTCCAAGTTCTTGTCACTTCTGTGTTCCTACTGCACTATGTTTGTAAGAGACAAAAAAATCTCTAATATCAGAGATAGCTATACTGAGACTTTTGCCCCCATCTCACGGTGCTGGGGGTACTATGCTGCGTTTTGCTTAATCTCTGCAAGCACAGCTCCCCAGCGAGCCACCGGCTCCAGCGACGGAGGCAGCCAGCACCCTCCAGCTCCACTCCTCTCTGTGGCTGCTTTTATTTCACTGCTGTGAAATAAGAATGGCCTCTTCATCAACCCTTCTGCTGGGCCTTGATGCTGTACACAAGGGACAGGGGTGTATGGGGAGGGGGGGGGGGGGGGCCTTGACGTCGCACCCCGCTTCACTCTGCACAGTAGTAAAGCTGCAGATAACCTCATCTCTTGCTAAACCAAAGGTGACCCCTCAGCCCTTGACCCTGCGAGCCAGTGAAACAAAGCACAGTGCGTTAGGGCTGAACTTGTTATAATTAATAGAGGTGAAAGAAATCAGTCACATCATTTTTCTCTTTTTGCATGGGGAGGGGGGCACTGGGAGGAAAGGAGAAGAAAGTTCAATGCAGATATTAGTCACCTTGTTTTGTTCTTACTAATGGAAATTTCTCAGAAACCAAAATAAAGGGTGTGGTATAAGAACCTGAAGAGAATAAAATTAGCTAGAACCCACATCCTAACTTTTAAACCCAGTGCATGAATGCAGGTGTCTGCAGCTGAGCATGGTATTTTTGTTTCAGCTCATCTGAAGTATGAGTCATTTCCATCAAAAGAGGAGGATGCCTTGATCTGTGCACGAGCGAGCGCTGGAACAGCAGCTGTTAGAGCAAATACAAACATCCATGCCAAGGATTGTAAGGATGGAGTTTATCTAATATGTAAACAGCCACCTGCTGCAAATGAAAAATTACACCCACAACCACCTGAATAAGATAAGCACATGATGGGGGAAAGGAAGAGAGACAGCTTTATTATTAATTTGTTGGAACTTTTGAACCAAACACCTCTTCTGCAACAGAACAGTAGGATGCACAAAGAAATAGTACTCCTTGCCCCAGACCTGCTCAGCAACATTTATTTTGCCTAAGTGATTTTCTTTTCTTTGCTAAATCTGGTGGAGATGAAAACACTAACCCAAAGAAGATAATCAAAAGCTAAATGAAACCATGTACAGCTGTGCTACTACATGGCTAATGAACATGCAAATATATACATATGACAAGGACATAATGCAGGCTGGCTGCCTTGAGTGGTTAGTGCAAATTTCCAAGCACTGGAAATGCTATTGATTATAACTGAGCTAAACTTCCTGACTCCAAACTTCAAAGATTAGCCTCAATATAATCATCACGCAGCATATGGGAATGTGGCTGCAAGGAATTGATGAATAATGGCTTGGGGACCTGAACCTTTGCACGTGGGATGGGAGATGCCCTCTGGACTGCTGAGTGCAGGCTCCTCGGCAGCCAGGACCAGCGCCACATAGTCCTCCTCAGCATCTTGGCATACTCAGTCTTGCTGTCAATTAAAATTTTGGAGTTGTGGGTTTTAGCTGGGATATTTATTTTTTGCCTTCCCACTTCACTTGGCAAGATGTTCATATGTGGCGGATACATTTCTGGGAGGACCAGGGCTGTACATAACACATATAAGGCAAAGCTTCTGGGATTCTATAAAAAAAGAAGGCACAAGCAGCATGGAGAAGTTCTCCTTTGAGTGTCTGCTGCCACATCTGCATGAAAGAAAACCAAATCAAATTTCCCTAATTAGTTAAAAAATAACCAGATGAGAATAAGTCCCCAGCCCACCCAGAGATGAGGTGAGTGAGTCAGGACTCAGCCCTGCAAAGAGCAGTTCTCCCATGGAGGGGACTCGGTCCTCCCCACTGCCACCTTGTGCCCCCTTCCCCGGCCACGCCGTGATGGAGACCTTACAGAAACAGAGCAAAGCTCATTCCTCCTCCACGGTGATCACAGAAAGGGCACGCATAGTCTTGGGGATAGCCATGGCCAGGAGAAAAGCTGGAGAGATGCAGCACAGCCTTAGACCTGGGTAAAGATGACTGAGCCACCGGGACAGCCGGGAGAGAGGACACCTACGGAAACCAAATTTGTGCTGAACACAATGGTTAGTGCATAAAAATTAATCAAGTACTACAATGACTTGCTTTATTCATAATACTTAATGGTCATGTAATAGGAGTTTTTATTCAGCAGTTAAAGTTCATAAGTGCAGGTTTTACATGTAGAAAGGTATTATGCTGATAGTTTAATTACACACCTTTCTGCACACCAAAGGAAATGGGTTATGCGGGTTTTGTAATTAAAGAGGACTTCTGAGGGGAAATGAACTTTGCAGTTAGCAACATAATATTTGATTTTTATCAGATGTTTTTGTTTTGAATTTGCCAGCGCTTAGTAGTGTTGTAAACAGGTGAGAAGGCTCCAAACTGCACCAGGTGTCAGAGGGAAGCTTTGAAAATGCAGCATAAAGTAGCAATATTTAAAATTAGCGGGGGTGAGCATGAGGCATAAACATCATGTGTTTGGAAGGCTCTCCAGAGCTCTGCCCGTGCAGTTATACACAGTACAAGTCTGTCCAGTACGTCTAGGAAATGGGGAAAAAAAGAACCTGGACAAGTAAGTGAAAAATAAACCTCAGTCCTTGGCAAAATAATAAAAAGTTTTACTTTTTTTTTTTTTTTTCATTTTTCTTTTCAATAGATTTCATGGCCAGTAAATATAATTTTCCCCTCACGCATGTCTACAAAGGTGACAAAGCCAAAAATGTGGTTGGCGTTTGTGTGTGTGTGTGTCCACTGTTGGAATCCACGGGACTCCTCTCAATATTCTCGGCAAAAGCGGGCACTACCAGGCCAAGGCTGGCTCCTGCTTCCCTTTAGTAACTATGGGGACATCATAGATGACCTTTGAAGGTCCCTTCCAGCCCTAACCATTCTATGATTCTATGATTCTATGATCATCTGTACTGAACACGGTGGTGCTGGGGAAGTCAGTAGTTGTAGGACTCCTCCCTTTTCAGGTTCTAAGAGGCTCTGCTTAGCATGACTTCATTTCTACATACATAGCAAAGCACATTGAAAAGTATACGTGGCTATATATACATGTAAGTTTACAAACTGCTAGGAGAAATCCATTTCTCTAACACAGCAAATACACCGACAAGAATTCTTCTAAAGTCTGAAATACGTCGAACATCACCAAATGTCCCTCCACTCGTATGATATAAACTGACAGGCTCTTATCGTGCCCAACATAAATGAACACTAACGTGCGGGTTGAACCAGAAAAAAAAAAAAAAAAAGAGATAAAAAAAGAAAAAGGACTTTCCAAAAACAATAAACAAGGGCAAGGCCTGAAATATTTTGAGTACGCCCTTTCCTTTCTGGCAGAACTGGAGAGCAACTGCCCTGGATATGATGATTTGCTGGTGAAGGTGGAGTCCAGGTGACGGCCAATGACGATGCCCGTGACAGGGCTCCCTGTGCTGCCAACGGCCTCCTCGGGCACTCTGGACCTACCAGCAACATTTGAAATCAGGCATCTCATGCCCAAATACAGAGGAATAATTTCAAAAAATCTTTTCATTGAAGCAGACACTTGATAATTACAACAGGAACAGTTGTGTAAAGGGTGTATCCAAATATAAATGGACTTTTTTTGAATTTCATTGACCAACAGCTTGACTTAAAGACAACAAGAAAGAACTGTAACTGTTTTTCTCTTATTAAATCCATACACTTTGGCTCTACTCATCATCGTTAACATACTGCTAAAAGAGCTGTTGCTGCATCTTTCAACCCTCATCCCGCAATCAAGCCCTCGCTGCACCGTTGTGGATTTCAAACAGTCACTTGTTTAAAAATAGAATGTGTTTTTTTTTTAAAAAAAAAAAAAAGACTGCCAACTGAATGCAAACAGGTAAAAATTAACATACACGATTGTCAAGTGTCAAATTCAGCTCCTGAGCCACCAAGATGTACATCGCCTGGCGAGCGGGGCTCACAACACCGTGAGGCTGCACTGACCACAGGCAGAAGTCGTGCAAATAAATATATACATTTCATTTATTTATTTTTTAAGCTACACTGTGCTTTCTGGGTGTGTATACATGACTCGTCCTTTGTAATCTGCATTTATACACAAGACCCAGTAAGCCCAGAGCCAACAGCTCAGCCTCCACACAGCAAACTCAGGGTGTACCACATGGTGCTCTCCACGATACCTATTCCTGCCTTTTTACATCACTTCTCCACCCTTGCAAAAGAGAACACTGTTCCAATTTTTTTTTTTTTTTAAGTCTAACAAGGATAATTATAACAGGATTCATAGATTTATTTTTTTTCCCTCTACAAAGTACAACTGCCTCATATCTGAGAGAGTATTCTACCAGACTTAGGACTAGACGCGTTTTTACTGTATATGGAAATGTATTAAAATGAACGTATAGCTCAAACACACTCATCATCCATTGTATTGTTTTGTAGAAGCCACTTCTCCCATGAAGGGCAACCACATGTGAAGGGAGAGAGTCCAAGGAAGTATTTGGTAAACATTTGAAAACGAGAGACAAATAGCGCTGTGCAATCGCACCGTCTTACTTCGAATACCCACTGGAACAAAAAAGAATTCATTCCCTAACGAGCCAAGCCTGGCTCCCTAAACCGGGAGGAATCGCAACGCTGGTAAACTTGCAGAAATATTTTTACAATTTTATTAGAGGTTTTAATTCAGTGCTTTATCTACCTCTGTTAGTCTGCAAAATAGCTTTAAATATTCAAGTGGTAATTAATGAATCTTTTATGTTGCAAATCAAACATTTTCATCTGTGCTGTGGTACAGTGGCAGCGAGAAGGAGGGGTTTAAAGTGTAATTGTTTCTACTGTTCCCCTCGCAGTGCTGAATGCCTTTTTACCCTTTATTATATCATTGGCTTTTGCTTCAGTTCATCAGCGCTTCGCCACATCTTATCGTTCGATATTTGCTGTCTATTTATTTTTTTTTTTTTCAGCTCAAGATTTCTTACTGTGCCTTTGCCAGAGACATTCCTAAGGAGATGGAAACTCTCTGAATGTGGAATTTTCGCATGAGTGCAAAATAATAAAAAGCATGTGTGTATTAAAAAGGGATCAACTTAATGGGAAATGAGCATTGGGTTACATTAATATTCTATTACAGTAAAAATCATATTTAATAAATTTTCTCCAGGTTTTTCAGAAATCTTACTGTATTTTTCTAAGTCGTATGCCAATCCAAAGAAACAGCGTATATGATATATTTGATTTATGTTAAGTAAATAACCTGCACAGCCCATTTTTTGGTTTAAAAAAAAAATATTAAGTGTAGAAACACACACCAGACTGAAATGTGTGCTTAGTTTCCATCTGCTAGGAGAAATAGTGTTGGTCTTGTGCAGCAGAAAGCCTTTATAAACAGTATTCTATTTTATTGATGCTATATGTGGATTTTTATGTTATGTGGCAAGAGCAGGAGAATGAAAACATTGTAATTTATCCCAAACCGTAAAATTATACTACTACTAAAGTAATTACTTCACATATTAAAATACGGTTTCCTTTACTTTCTTTTGTCATCACATAAAATTAGGCGTTGAGGGCTGCAGCGCAAAGGAGCCGAAGCTTTTCTTGCCTTCCACAAAGGATTGACACATCCTTGATCGTACACTATATCACCCGACCCTTGTTGTTCTGTGACCCTAATTAATATTATACTCAGTGACATTTATGTATCAGAGCAATAAGCTAAACAGGAAACAATTTATGTCACCTAAAGCTTTTTAACAAATCGATGCAACTATTTGTAATTGCTTGTTTCACAAGATTAAAAGTACTCAGCCTTGATCTTCGCCCACAGTTCTGTGGCCAACATGACCTGTGCTTCCGTTGTAAAATAGGAGTGTTGGTGATCAGCACCTATTTCCATCAAGTAATCCATATTGCTAATATTTCTGGAATTTTAATGTAGTTACAATTTATAGCCGATCAAATGTGGTTACCTAAATTGCTGTTGCTAGTAGACAGTTTAACTGTCTTTATTAATTACAGTATAATTTAATGTTTGAGTACAGGCACTTGTGTTGGTCATTTTTACAGCCAAAGCAGTTATGTGCCTTATGACGAACCATTTTAGCATTTTCAATGGAAATTTGCTAATATGATGAGTGATAAAAACGTCAAACTCTGGTAAATAATGGTTATTGCTTTGGCTGGAATTAATCCTTGAAAGGACGGTTACCTTTAAATTAACATTATAACTTGAAGAAAAAAAAAAAAGTATTTTTTTGGGCTTCTGAGATGCCTAAACAATGGCCAACGAGCTCCTCTAAACAAATATACACAAAACCCCACAACGTGGTGGTTTTTTTTTTTTTTTCTTTTCCTTCAGGTAGACAGAGAATTTCCTGTAGAATAAGACAAGTGAGGTTAGATCTGTTAAATACCCCAAGGTGGTTGTTTACCATTCCTGGCTCACGTGCTTTGTCAATATCTAACGAAGCCAATAAAATGGGGGAAAAAGGGAGGAATTGCTACGCCTCAGCACTGAAGGTTTAGGGCAAAAATGGGTGCAGACAGCACGGAGGCTGCAAACAGGCGTGAGGGCCACATCCCACCGCGTTGGTCATCGTTTGCCACCACCGTGGCACCGTGAGGACGAAGAAGGCTTCGACGTGATGGAATTAAGCACCGCTGCAACGAAGATGAAAGATAGCCCTGAGTAACACACCATTAAATGAACGTTTAACATCATCATTGAAGATGGAGCCTGATTAATAGGTCAAGAAGGGCTAATTACGCTTTGTTGTGAGGAAGGGTGTGTGTGTCTATGTGTGAGCAAGAGGCACCAAGAATTGCGAGCCCCTTAAATTAGCCCAATAATGTGAGATTTGTCACACTCTGTGGTCATGGCCCAACTTTCATGTCACCATTCCGATCATCTGCAGGGAGCAGCTGGGTGTGCATGGGGCATGTCGGTGGCCGTGTCCTCCTGGGCTGGGACCCCCTCATCTTCTGCCGCTTTTCCCTCCAGAACAGGAGAAACCCAGAAAAAAACTACGCACTGGCTCCGTTTTTTTTGGAAACCACTCAGAGACGCATTGCTTCACCACTGCCCTAAAAGTGCTTTTCAGCTGCTGTGGAAAACAGCGTTTCTGACTGGAAAAGGTATTTCCCAGCTGGCTGCTGCTGGTGGCAGTTTGTGATGTTCCACGATAGGGCTGCCAAGGAGGAGAAATGAGATTATGAACACAAAGATGATAGGAAACGTGGTGTTCGACACCCAGTGAGGAGCCAGGCTCTCAGCCGTGGTCCTGCTCCTCGACTTGGTGCCAGTTCCTCGGCACAACCTGCGTTTGGCACCTACCCCAACAGCTCTCCTTAAATCAGAGGCCACCGAAAGTCAGCAGATGACAAAACAAGATGGTTGGGTCTCTCCTGCCTCGTGCGTGCGACGGGCACGCCGGCACCAAGATGTCCAGGAGAGTGAAATACCCAAGTCATCTCTGGCGGCTTCGTAGCTCACGATTGGCCTGGCTCCCCTCCTGGTGACCTGTATGGGGAGGACATATGGTCCTCAACCCAAGGAGCCAAGCGTCCTGCTGGGATTCACTTGAGGATGTATTGCCCTACCTGGAGGCGACTCTCCCACCCACGTTTTGGAGACGCACAGCACTCCTGATAAAACGTGCATCGAGTTCTGGCTTAACACTTTCTGCCTGTGATTTAGGAAAATTTTAACCCCCAAAATGCGACTTACCCAGTTTACCAAAATCTCACTAGTGATAAAAGTGCAATACATGACCAAGACAAAATTTTATTCTCTGTATTTTGATTATTAAAATCTACCAGTCAATACCATTTTGAGACACATTTGTGCAAAGATTTCCCCCCTCCTTCCCCAAAAAAGTAGTTACCTGGTATAATTTTATGATAGAATATTTTTATAAAATCATTTGTACTAATTTAAGCATTTATCATTATATGCAAAAAGATTTCTTGATGAGAATATTATAGACGGTGCATGTTTTTGACATTAGCATTTTATTTGGATGACTAATCTTGCAGATGTGAAATTTTAATGAATTATTCATGAAAAATCTCTCCTCTGAAATTTCAGTTTGCTGCTAATGCTAGTTATTAAACATTTTATTTTTCTTTATAAAACTTGATGAAGAAAATAAATGTGTGCTTACTCAAAAGAAAAGAAGATGGGTTCTTCCATTAAAGTTTGTCTCAGGTGACAGCGTGACTTGAGACTTTGCTCCTCATGGTTTTGTGGACCAAGAGGTTGATCCTGCAAACCCCCTTTGCATACGTACGCTACGCGTGGAACCCTTCCCACTGAAGGCAGCAGCGCAGCTCCCATCAGGGAACTCCACTTGGAAGGATTTGCATGAGGAAGTCCCAAACCCCTTCTATCATGCTTTCCCCTTTGGAGTGGAGTCCAATGAGAAAGAAAATACCCTCCACTCCCCATGACCCTAATGGTCAAACGCCGATGGACTTTCTTGGAAAAGTGGATGAGTTCTTTGATGACAGCATCTTCTTCCAGAGCTCAAACATCAACAACTGCCCTGTCCAGACCAGCCATGAAACCACCGCTAACACGTATGGAAACTGGATGTGGTTGGGGGAGTCTCAAGGAGAGCAATGGGACCGCCCACGAAGGTGCTGGGACATGGGTGAGATGCAACCAGCAGCTCCATGGGTCAGTGCTGGGGCCCGGGACCTCAGGGGATGCAACACGGGAGTCATTGAAGGGGGAGGAAAACAAACCAAAAACTTAGGACGTGGCAACTCACATTACCAGTGTGAACAACCAGCATTTTTATTGCATTTGAGAATGCTATAATGTCAGTAATTAGTACTGACTACACAACATTTTTTATTGTCTGTATCAACAGACATGGAATGATGGAATTACAGTTGATGTAAGGAATGAGTTTCTTTTATGCCTTATCAAAAAAAAAAAAAAAAATCTTGTTACTGGCAGCACATACACACGAAGCACCATGCTAACAGTCTGGACTGTACCATTTTCATCAAGGCTTATGGGTAGAAGATACTTTGTTACCTGTTCTGGGCCCATTAAAATGCAGTCGTTAACTGCAAAGTCACCTCGCAAGACTAGAATACTAAATGACTTCTGAAACATCTAAAAACTCACTCTGAGTTCATTAACCAAAGGTACCAAACAATTCCAAAAGAGTTTGAACGCATTTTTTTTTTCCATGCTATAATGAACGTGAGATTATCGTCGATCTGAAAACTATAATAGTTCAAAATTATTTTTAAAAACTTTATATATATATATTTATGTAGGTATATATATAAAATATCTAATGATCTGCAATATCTGTAGAACCAGAATCCCTGCCCCGGTCTCTTCCCGAAACGGGAGCTCCAAGGGAGGGGAGGTGCAGGATCTGCGGCGGGACTCTTGCGAGTGAGAATCCAAAAAAAAGGTAATCATTTTTGTGGTCACTTATTCTACATAAGCCTTGATTTTTCATTTGACTTCTAGTTGAATGCAGAAACCTAACAGGTTTTACATTTACAAACTTTTTTTTTTTTTTGTGGACAAGGAAGGCTTTGACTCTCATTCCTGACAGCGATTTACCTGATACATGGTACTACTTTCATAATGTACGCTTTTCTTTGAGAAAAAAAACATGTAACAAATTGTCTTTACATCTTGGCACCTTGTAAAGTTTTTTTTTTTTTTATACAAAAGTTCAATAGTTTGACACTCCCCATTATTAATCACTACTTCACTGATAAACTTTGAAAGTGTGACCCTGGAATTCATCATGCAAAATATTTACTGCAGCAGGAGAAAAACATTTTTTTTTTAACAACTTTTTTTTTTTTCCTTTCAAATATATGAACTTTGTTTAAGACAGCCAGAAAAGGCAGTGGTAAGATAACAGAAGGGGTGGGAAAGTATCAAAAAAAACAGCTTAAACACAAAAACTGTACAAAAATGCTTCGATCAATGATAACAGGAGAAAAAAAAAAATCTGTCAACTATGTTACAATTTAAAAGCTGAAAAAAAGAGTCAGGGATTTTCTCCCACATGTCAGCAAATGTCATCCAATATTCTTAAAGCAAGGATAACTAAATAAAATACATGTGCAGCGTATTCTGCAATTCCATTACATACAGTAGTTTTTTTTTTCAAAGCTATTTTTTTAGTATAGTTAATATAAAGCAGTTGCACAAAAAGCAAAAGGTGTTTTGACAAACAGGTCTGCATTTATTCCTTTTGAGGAATGATATCTAAAAAAAGGACCTTTCCACCTTTTCCTCCCTCCCCACCCTCCCCCCGAAAGACAAAGGCTCACACAGACACAGTGGGATATATATGTACAACATAATAAACCCCTCCCTAAAGAAGCAACTGTATATCCAAAGGGATACAGAATCAGAATTGTAAAAATCATAGTGAAGTTTGCTTGATGTAAAGCCTGAGATTTTCAGTTGGTTCTTCTGCAAGGCTGCGACACCTGCCAGATATGTTAAAATCTAATTTTTTACTTCTTTTTCTCTTTTTTTATTTTTTTTATTTTTGCTACAGTCTTTAGACTAAGCATGCAAGACATACAACTAAGTGCAACTGAGTGAAATGTATTTTTTATTTACTCATTCCCTAACAGTTTGGACTGAGGTATGCGTACTAACAGTTTCTCATGCTGTTATCTTTACTCATGTCTAGCTACACATGCTGAGAATGAACTAATCTACCGGATTTTTATCCCCTTCTGAATACCAAACTAACCAGCAAACCACTCAGTTTAGAAGCGCAGGGCTCAATTCTCATGATCCCCCATCTGGCTACCGCCGGCACGTCACGAAGCTGCCTGGATATAATTTAAATGAAAAAAAAAAAAATGTTTCAAATGACCACAGACTGCCCTTTTTTTCTCTTTTTTTTTTTTGTCTTTTGAAACAGAAAGCAGAGTTGAGTTTTATAAAAGTAACTGCCAATAAAATTTCTTGTACCAAAGCTTATGAGTGGACAGGAGTGTTATTTCCTTATGAAAAATGCTGACCAAAAACTAAACAAAACTGAGCAAACGTGCCAAGATCAACCAAAACTAAAGCAGTCATCCTAGCACAGTCCCGAAACAGAAGTGGCACACAATCTGTAGAACCAAAGACCAAAAAATTTTTTTTGTCGTGTAATTCTAGAAATACTATTATGTGGTCCAGTTAAATTGTGGGAGCTTTTCTGTTCTCTTCTGTATTTTATTAAACTGTCTCCTTTATCTGATACTCTAATTTTCCACGAACTAACGGTGTCTTTGCTTTCTCCAGCTCCCTTCTCATAGCTCCACCAGTAACACTGATTCCTAGTTTTAGCCTCAAAAGCTCTCCTCGATTCCTCTTTACAGACTTTCATTTTGGTCACTGTAAAGAATTGCAAATAAAAAGTAACAACTTTGGTTCAGACATCTACTTGGCCTTCTAAATTTTCTAGAATAAAGGAGCAGTTTCCCTCTCAGGTTAGCAATAGCCCACATCTTGTCATTTCCCTCTAAATTCTTCAACCTCCTTTGATCAACAATAAGAGGATATTTGGCTTCATAAGATAAAGCATATAACAGAGAACATAATTTACCTTTGTGTAATATCTTTGGTAATTTTAGGAAAAAAAAAGGTATAAAGAAGAATATAAATTAAGCTCTGAAAGGCTTTTTGAAATAATAAAAAAGCTACAGTCCTACATAAATAAATGAGTGACGGAAAAGTGGTTGCAGAATGAAAACATTTAGGTGTTTGGTGACTGAGGTTTACTGACCTATCGCAACGAATTTTGTATGTCGTGTTTGCTTTGAAGAGCCTTGCCAGTTTTGCCTAACAAGCCCCGGCGCCAAATCTCTCCCAGATCTCCCATCTCCTATGGCGAGGTTTGCATACTGGCTGGTGTAATATTGCATAACAATCCTAACTGCAGTACTGCATTTGCACAGCCGAAAATTAACACTTTAGCATTAGTGGGGCTCTGTCCCTATTAACTCCCGTAACAAGTTCAATCTGAAATCTAATTTGTATTCAAACAGATTAATGCCACCAAGCAATCCTGAACTGATGTTTAACCGTGAAACATCACCACGTACAATAACAATTTAATCAAGTCGTCTTTCCAACCACTATTTGCAAATGCAAGAAGAAAAAAACATATTGTAATAACAAATGTATAGGTGCCCATCTCGGTAATCTTAGATACTCCAGAAAGACTCGTTGACCCATTAGAACTCACGTTAAACAACCGAGAACCTGCCACTGTACTATTCATTCTCTAACAAAAGTGAACTCTGTTGGTGCTGCATATGTTTCTTTGTGCTGTTCAGTTTTGTGGCATTTGCTAATATTCACCATTGCTGCCAAAAAAAAAAAAAATAATCAAAAAACCCAAACCAAAAAAATAATAATATTTAAAATACTGCTTTGTGGAATGAATCTGTGTTGCTTCCTACAGTGTTTCTATGTTCATCTGTCATTCATTCTCATTCTTGCAGTACTTCGTTCCTCTCTCTCCGTTGGACAACCCTTCCACATGTATAGTGCAGCATTTGGGACCTTTTCAAAAAACAACAACGTAAAAAAGGAGACACCGAAATGGAATGTTTTCCATAGCTAAAGAAAACATGGTGGCATCTGAAGGAAACTGGAATGAATGACAGAAAAAACTACAAACAATTCAATGACATTCAGCTTCGTATAATAAAAACACCTATTAACATTCATCACAAAGTACAGAAAACGTTGAAGCCTCCGAGAGGCCCTGGGCCCAGACGAGGCCTGAGGTCAGAACTTAAAATGGTAGAGGAGAAGTGGGGCGGGGGGAATAAAAGCAATACATTAAAAAGTTTGGGATAATTTTTTTCTTTTAACCCCTCCCCGATATACACACTCACACGCACACACACATATCCACACACGTGCACACACAAGCCTTCCCCATCCCAAATGGAAGCGGAAAAAAAAAAAAAAGAAACCAAAAAAAAAAAAAAAAAAAAAAACCAACAAAAAAAATGGAGTAAAGGCAGTGATAATCAACATGCAGTACTGTGCAAATATGTTGTCCATTGGAATCCTTAAAATCTGGGCAAAGACTTGATCTGCAGTTCAGGTGTACATGCTCAGTTTGACGTCCTCGAGTGTCCAAAATTGGCAGGACCTGCAGTCCACAGCTGGCTGCTAAATGCAAGTGAATCAGTTTAGCAAATTTACAACACTGATGTTGACTGTAAGAGAGGAAAATCCCAAGTACCAAACAAGTCCATCCAATGCACAGAGTACAAATTCCTTTTTTCAACAAAAAGTAGAAAAATCAAAAATACTCCCAAATGGGATACTTGATGGCACTAAGAGTTAACATATTTCATAGTTGTCAAAGTGGACTGAGAATCCTCCAGACTGTACAATAATGGAGAGATTTCACAGCTAAGTTTGACGTGTTCATCCAATCTTCATTCTCAGTATAACGATGTCAGACATACTCATTCTATGTCCTCATTTACAGGTTCATCTTCATAATCTCTGTCGTGGTCGAAATCTGGACTGTGGTTGGCTGTTGTCACTAAGGATAACGGGCCTTCATTTTCATCTGGATCTAACGGTTCTTCTTTGACATGCACGGGGTGCCTGGAAAAAACCAAAACCATGGTCAATCAGCAAGTTGCTCATTAAAAAACTGTTTTGACAGCTTGGGTGGGGTGGTGTGGGTGTTCAGACCCGGTGTGCCAGGCCTAAGAGCTCCAGGTCACCAGGGAGAAGACCCTCAACTTCTGCGCTGGCCACCAAAGCCAAGCGAAGGCTATGCCGGGCAGGCAGCGCTCAACTTCCCCAGGAAAACACTCTGGGAGGAGCACCTCGATAGGGTTTCCGTCTTGGGATCGAGAGAAAACGCTCTCAGCTGACATATTAAGTTGATTAATACAATCTTTGGATAAGTGAGTGGAATAAGCATCCGAAAGGCAACGCCGCAGTGTGTCAGCCCGCCGAGCCGGCGGAGGCTGGGCTAATCATCGCTCGCTGTGTGTGCGGCGTCTCTCGTTAACATGCAGAACCTGTGAGACAACTCTCCAGAGGACGACCCCAAGTGAGGTTCTATCATTAATCAACTTCAAGCAAACACAGCAAAGAGACACCATGATACATGCTTTAAACTCCAAATTAATGCATATTTTCACAAACTGTCAATAAGGGAAGAAAAGCCCTGCCAGGAAACACAAACAGAGAGGAAAAGGCTCGCTCAACACAACAATATGATAAGAAAGCACAGTCCTAACGAGAATAATAACACTGTCAGCTGTAAACAAGGCAGAACATGATCCCCAGCTCACGGTGGGCACAAGGATGTACTAAAGAGATGAGATCTGCCAAATTTCTCATTACGGCATAGCACATGAATAACCCACAGGGGAACGGGGCTTGGTCATTCCAAATGGGCATGATAACAATTGAAAAATGTTGTTCGTAAATCATATTTACAACAAATCCTATACAAATACAAATTACCTTTTTTTTTTGGTCTTTTTTTTTTTTTTTGTTCATCGGCTTTTGAAATGTAAAATAGCCATGTGAGTCAATAGCGTCTTGTTGGTGGGACTTTACAGGAAAGTAGGATTTTATTGACATTACCAAGTATTAATAATGCGACACAGCAATGGAGATCCTGTTTGCTTCCTAAATAATTAATGTTGTAGGCAATCCCTTAAAATAAAGTGTTAATGAGTTCAAGTCCCACTCTGTCTCTCATTGAGTTGATATCCACCTCCTCTTGTTTTTTCTCCATGCAGGCTGATTTAACCCTTTCACGTAGGCTACGCGAAAACATAATCTGAAGCACAAACCTTCATTGTAAGAACAACTTCTCTCCTTGCACAGCTTTGCTTTAAAATGAATGATTTAAAAGAGCTGCATTTTATTTTATGTTTTGTGTGGACAGGAACTGCAATATTATTTGAACTCTGTTGCACTGATGGACAGCAAGAATAAATCACGGAACAGGGAAAACGTACTCGGTATCCACATGCAAGCCAAAGGTAACCCTGCCTGTTTCAAGTGACCAGGGTGGCACAGCTGTACCCTTGCACAGTGTGCCAAGCTGTACCAGACCCTATTTATTTATTTCAGCTTGAGCCTGGATCAGTTTAGGAAGCATCTAACTTGCTGACTACACACATTTCTCATGTGAGCAGTGAATGCCTTTCAAGACACTGCATATTTCAGCTTCTTGAGTTGTAAAGTGCTAGATCAATACTTAAGTATTAACTGTACCTTCCAGCCCATCCAACAAAGGAACAGTGGGGAGAACTGATGCAGTATCCACACACACACACCTTTTCCCTTCAAATTCACAAATACTTGTCCTATCAACACATCCCTGGGAGCAAAGAGGTTCCTCTGCATGCCGCGTGATTTTTGCAAAAATTACAAGGAGAGGGACATTTGTTTGCACAATTTTGACCTAATTAGTGAAAAAGGGCAGGGGGGGAAGACTGGAAGGAGACGATTCAAATATCAGAGGTTAAGAATCATCTTAAGCATATAAAAGCCTTGTGAGTCGATTGTCACCTCAGAGGTGTGCATGTGCTAAACGTCCAGGAGGCTCATGGTCTGAGCCAATATGAAACCATGCTGATTATTTACAAACAGAAAAACTTGTGTTATGAATAGGCTGATCAGCCCTTGGGAGAAAATGTGAAATGAGAAACAGAAGATAAAGGGGGAAGGAGCAGCTACACATAGAGACCAACAAAGCGTGTGCAGCCTGGTCTTTATGGCAGTGATCTTTTCTACTGCTATTTTAATTTAAGTCTTGCTTGTTGGCTTTCTGGTTTTGATGGTGCTGGTTTAGGGTTTTTTTTTGTGTTTTTTTTTTCATTTGCGTTTTTTTGGAGAACACAGATGGGAAGTTTTGAAAGGAGAGAGGAGAACGCACGTTGTGCGCAGCAGAGGTGGCCTCAGCACATGGATGGGAGTTTCTCCAAAGGCTGCTCAGTGTCCCACCCCATCCCCACACCACCTTGCACTTGGCCAGAAGGCAGAAGTGAACAGGTGCCAGCAGATAAGATGGGTACCCGCTGAGCTCGCAACCATCCGAAATGCTGTGAAAGGTCCTTCAAAGGTCCCCGAACCTTTCCAAAGTAAACTCTGCCCCTCTTCTGGTTTTGTTATGAAAGCAGGTGAAACCAGGCGGTTTTAACTGAGTTTCTCTTTGAGGTTTGGTGTGGTTCCCAGAAGTCAAAAAAACCCAAAACTTGAGGAGTGTTTTCACTCCTGCAAAGCAAAGCAAGCACCAAGTTATGAAAAGGGCTGCTCAACATCGAGCAAGACAAAGTTGGAGAGGGCCACAAAGCCATGAGGAGGAACAGCCACACCAGCCTCCTCCAGTGGCTCACGTGCTGGACGAACATCAGATGGCGAACTTGGCAAAAACTCCATCCCTCAAATTAGGAGGGTTATCTGGGTAATACAACCCCTTGGGGAGAGATCTGCATGGAAAACAACAACAAAAAAATTCAACTCCTTGTGTACTCTGTCAGTTTTAGCCACAAAGTGGCATGTGAGGAGGAAATCTTACTGAATCCGTGATTTTGCAGAACCATTTCAGAGTAACTGAAATAAATAAGCTTAAATAAGCTCAAAGGCAAAGGGAGACCTTCACCTCTCTCGAGTAAGTCTGAATCTCTATTTACCACCTCACCAAAACCCCAAACTGGGGAAGGAAAACTTCCTTTAGAGACTAAAGAATTCAGTCTCTTGAATTACAGAAAAGGTAAACGCTGGGCTAGGCAAAAAGAAAAAAAGAGCGGGTGGGGGGAGGAAAAAAAAAAAAAAAAGAAAGGGTTTCCCATTTCTTCTTTATAGTAGCAGAATTTCAGCACATTCCTTTTAAGTAGACGCCTAAGACTCCAGAAGGGGTTAACAATAAATAACCTTGCTGAGCACAGATTCCCCTTCTTTTCACATCTGAGTAATTCTTTTGTTTGTCCACTCTGGGAACAGAGGAGTTTTTAATAAAGCTGACTGTTGTTTAAAGCCACTGAGTTCTGGTGGTGCACACAGCATGGAGTAGTTTGCTTTGTGGCTACCTTTGGAGCACATCAGGATGAAAGTGTTATGTCCCCAAGCTGTAATTATGCGACTACTTTCTAGTGTTTCAAAAGGAGAGAGAGAGAGGAAAAAAAAAACCCACCCTAGCCGTGGTTCAATGTGTCATAAAAAGGAAACGAATGAGCGGTAATAAGACTTCAGCTAAAGTGTTAGACTTCTTAGCTGTCATGTTAACAAGGTCCTTTAAACCTTACAATAAAGTTTAAAGCTTGATTTATTCTAATATACTGAAGTTGTTTAAAAAATAATTTGCATTATGACAAGGAAATCTGTTCTGAGAAAAAAATTGAAAATGTCATTAACAAAGCAGACTTATGGAAAATAAGAGGTTGCACGGCGTCTGGAAATCTGCTGTTGATGCACGATTTTATTTGGTAAACAGGGCAAAGCCCGCAACGTGTGAACGGCGTTCTGGCTTTAGATCCCTTCAAACTACTTAGAAACACTATTTTAATGGGGAAGCTCAGGCTGGTATTGGAACATCACCCGGCCACGTTTTACTTAAGCAAAAAGAAATGTTCAGCAGAGAACACATATATTATCAATTCCGAGAAAATGAAAACACTCAGGAAACAATCATTTCCATATTACAACAGAAAATTGGATTTTCTGGTGAATAATGAAAATGAGGCATCCCTCCCCCCGTCTTCCCCTCTCTCCAGTATTTGTTCGGTGCCCCTCACCTTGGTATCAATGTGCTAAGAGATGATTATTAAGTGCAACAAAGGCCACGGCTACGCACGGCTCTGGAAGATGTCCTAGCCTGTTTTAACTCGGTTATTTTTCCTTCCTCGCAGTCTCTTCAAAGACAACGAAACCTTAGGTGAAATGAGAAGTGCATGAACTACACTAGCCCTGAACTCGCAAAAAAATAATTACTTGGATTAACGCAACATCATAAACGTTCATCCCTGCCTGTTAGGCCAGGAGAAACCCTTGGGAGAAGCCTTCTTTCTGGAGAAAAGCCACGTCCCCTCCACTCCTCCTTCACGCCGGGCACGGGCAGAGGATAACGAACGGTGACTAAAACTGCCTGGAGAGCCATCCGTCTGCGAGAGGCGGAAAGTGTGTCATGCAACGCGACTTTGGGAGAGATAATTAATGCTGCACAAACAACCGCTGCGAAAGCTAAACACATTATTGGAGTGTTTTGAAGTAAATGGTAAAAGACAATGTTTAAATTAATTATTAATTAAAAATGAATGTTGCCATCTTTAAAGATTTCTTTTTTTTCAAAGCGCTTTATGCACTGATTTAAAATGCTGCAATATCAAAGTATCCAGAGCCTCAGATTCCTTCGTGCCCCCTCCCCTCTGACAACACATTATGCAGGTGGGAAACTTTTTTGCCATTAAACGCTAATTACTTTCACAACTAATTACTATCGTGGTATTAGGTTAATGTTTTTCTACTTTTTGATTTAGACTTACTTTTGCAAATCCCTTATTCAAACTACTTTGAAGTAGAAGACTAGAAATTAGTTCCCTTTTTGATGCACAGTGTGAGCTGTGGCGAGTCAGCCAGTAACTTCTCAGCCCGTTTTAAGGAACGGGCAGAAGAACGGCCACGCGGCCACTGGCCCAGGCAGCCAGCCGCTCCGCGGAGCTTCTAGAGAAGTGCAAGACTTACAAACTCTTTGGCTTCCTCGCCAGCTGCCACTTACCCAGTATGTGATGAGAGGGGAGGGGGGAATTTACAGCTTCGCAAACTCACTCCGTCACCCCATAAATACCAAACACACCCACTGGGGCATCACACCCTTCCTGCCTTGCCCCCTCCTGCGCCAGCTCGCTGTCCGGGTGCCATTCACGCCGAGCAGGGACAGCGATCCCCCATTACTGCATGTGGTTATATATGCACTCATTATACTGCCGTCTGTTGCTATAATGCTCCTATTAATTTTCCTTTTGATATTTTAAGAGCAATCTATAAATCACGCAGACCTTCACGTGTGCCATCATTAATGCTTGGCGAGATCGTTGACTGTCGAGTGGTTCTTTCAGACCCACCAAACAAGCCCATTTCCCAGCTCGGCCCCACCGGCTGTGCTTGTCGCATGGACTGAAGGAGAAACAAATCACTTGGTTTTTTTTTCCCCCCAAGAAACACAGCTCCCTATGAGGTTTTGCAAAGTTTAAAGGAGAGAATCGCAGCGAATTAACAATTTGATAGCTCAGTGTGCTTGTCGGACTGGACTGAGCTGATCGGTTTTACGTGGTAAAAAGCTGGTAAACAGCCCTTTTACGTTCTAACCAACCTCAGCACATCCCCAGATGGAGACATCTGCTCTTGCTGCTCCATCCATGAACCTCAGGAGCAAACCATGAAGGTCTCCAGAGTCACACAGCAGACAGTAAGACAACATCCAGAGCCACGCACGCGCCTCTGCTGTACTTACATCGCTTGCATAGGGGAACGTCCTGGACTACTGTCACTCCCGTTACTGTTCGTATGCTCCATTGCACCATTAAGCTCTTCCCTCATCGCGTTGGCTAAGTTGCCCAGAGTGGGATTTCCCATGGAAGCAGTAGTGTATAGAGGTATACTGTTCTCAGCCATTGAAGCCTGCCAAGGACACAAACAAAAATATATGAAAAATATATGAAATGACTAACGTTTTTATACATTGTGCGACACACTCACTTATCCCAAAACATTATTCACATTTGTATTATTTGCAATTACTGTTTTTTAAAATGTTGTGCTTTCTGACAGGTATTACCCTGATTCCACCAAGGGAAATTTAACAGCATTTACATGTGAGTTTGAGCATTCATAGCTGTATTGGCTTGCGAGAAGATGAAGCCTTCCATTCCCTATTTGGAATTACATCTCCTGGAAAAAATAAAACATCCTTTTCCTATTTTCATTTTGCAAAATTATGTTTGGGGCTTTGGATTTTTTTGTAGCTTTGTTTTGTTTGTGGTTTTTTTTTAATGAAATGTGGAAAAAAAGTAGAAGTTGCTGAGCTGGTAACTCCTTCCTATCATGGCAAACGGGCACCAAGCGGGAGGGCAGCATTACTGAGTTTGGTTTTTCTCGTGACACAAGTGTAAAGCTCCAGTTAGCACTAACTGGATCAGTCTGAGTCGCAGTGACCCACCTGAGTGCTGAAGGAGACCGCGTGAAATTTTTTAAGCCTCAGCAACTCAGCTCTCACCTTAGCTGTTACAGATCTGACCGTTTTACTTTGATTTTTCCACATTCTAATGAAATAGCATGCAAAGGCACACTGGAGTTAACTCTCTAAATGGAAATCTTTGCAGGAAGAAAATGAACTGCTGAATATTTTCTGATTCCCACCGTCCTGCCTCCTAATATTTACTGTGTGTCGGCATTAGCTCACGTTGACGGCACAGTCCTGTGCCCGGCGTGGCATCGGTGGGAGGGCAGGAGCCCCGAGCCCTGGAGGAGCCCTGCGTTTGGCCAGGCCAGGATGCACGGCTTTCCAAGGCAATAGTGCCCAGGGACTCGAAGGACATTTAACCATTTCTCTCATCCTGGCCGACATCATCCTCAGCTCTGAGCACCGGAGAGCCACAGACGCTGCTCGGCAGCGCTCGACCTGCTCCGGGGGAAGGTCAGCCGGCTGCGGCGGCGGAGCCAAAAAAATCCATGAGGCTCCGGGTCTGCGTGATGCAAACCCTGCTTGTGGGAGGGGAATTCATGCAAACGCTGAACGCTCCTGCCTGCTCCTAATTTGCGGGACAAAACTCCTTGCTTGTTGCCATCTGAGGTGGCAGAGCTGTTCCCAGGGAAGAAAAGCCAGACACTGGGTGGGGGGAGATGGGATGGGAATAACGGGGGCATGACCAGCCCTGACTGCAGCATCTTCAGGAGTACAGCCCCTTTTATTCTCCCTTACGTTGACCTCTCCATGTGCAGCCCTATGTGCCACACGTGATTACAAAAGCCATTCTAACGGGGAGGATTATTTTTATCTTCTTGATTCAACAACCGGCAAACTCATTGTGATTAGGGGATGCAAAGAATGGTTCGCGTTTCCTGCACTTGGCAAAAGAACGACTCAAGTTCTTCGCCCACAGTGATAACTTGTAATCACAGTAAAGCAATTTACTGAGGGAGAGGTGGGACACGAGAGGAGTATCTGCTATAAAGATAATAACAGGGAGGGGGGTGTTCTGGGACCCCCCAGCGACCTGTTGGGAAAAGAGAGCACTGGAGTCCCCATACCTTCCACAGACAGAGCTGGGGGAGAGCTGCGGCTTCTCCCTGGCTGCGTGGGAAAAGAGACATCGGGGACGTCGGGGGGGTCTGGGTGAAGGAGAGAGGCAGCTCTGCCACCCCCGCAGCAGAACACAGCCTGGCACCCCTTGGCACACAGCACACCCCACTGTCCCCCGCCGGCGGAGAGGCGGCCGCTGCACTCGCGGGGACGTGTGAAGAGCCGGTCTTTGCAGACACCCGCAAAAACCCGGGGAATGCTGCTCATTAATTATTAATTAGACTGAAGGTAGGAACGCAGGCACTGGCAGGTAAAGTGGCCTTGCGTCCCAAGAGGAAGGTTATGACCGAGCGAGGTCCGAACTGCCCACGCGGCACCAGCCATGCGCACGGCTTCACCCAAACCCTGTACAGCACCCGAGCACCCGCCAGGATTTGGCCCCCAAGATCCAACGGAGGGGGAGAGGAGCGAGGAACCTGCTGGTGTATTTTGCATCTAAACAGGGACCTGTCTCAGTGCAATGAGTATTGCTCACCCCCACTGACCACAGGGGTCACCCGAGTGGGAGCAAACCCAGCCCAGGCTCTTCTCTCCATCAACTCCGCTCACATGATGCTACGGGGGGGCACGAGTACGTGCCACTTCCAGGAAAAGTGGGAAACGGAAACAGTTTGGAGGTTATCACAAAAGACAAGAATGGATGGAGATGACGACAACGACACGTGTTTCAGAAATAAAACACGAACAGTTCCATATGATAAGCATATTAATTGAAATTAGTCACATAGTTAACAACGTGAAGAAATGCAGGATCGTTCCGTTTTTGCCTTTCAGCCTCATGAATGTAAAATGTGCTTGTAATCTTAATACTATTCAAGAGACAAAGCAGCCTTTAAAAATCACACTTCACAAGACTCAAGGGAAAATAAGTTACTAATGAATGGTATTTACAGTTGCTTCATTTAAACATGCTTTCATTTGCTTTTCAGAAGTTACTGCATAAACTCATGTAATTAGAAGAAATGCAGAACATTGCTTTTCTCCTAATAATCTGTTTCTTGGTTCTGGGAAGAGAAGTCTGCTAAACCTTCCACAAAACATGGTTGCCCAAGTCAATATCCGTGGCTGTCAGTGAACTTCTTGAGAAGTGACCCTCAACAAGCAACCGGGGTGCAACCACACACGGTGTTCCTCCTGGATTAATTCACTCTCTATGGAACAGGCTTGAGCCCCCACACAAACACTTTCCCCCTGCAAATTCAGGGCATGGTAATGCATTTGGATCTTCCATTCATATAGCAAATACTGACTTTACCCGGGGTTTTTTAGGTAAGACTCAGGAATTTGTAGAGAGGGGGAGAAAAAAAAAGCCAACCTGATACGCAGCACATGAAAAAGGGCTGGAGATGCACATACTTTCAGGTTGCAAGTTATTAATTGTGCACCGACACTTTGTGTATTTCTGTATCGTGAAAAAACAGAATTTTTGTCTTACAATTACAGTACAGTTTAAACCAATAAAAATGATCTGGTTTCTTTTTTTTCTACAGGAATTGCGACATTTATTTTTTACCAACAATGGGAAGATATGCAAAAATAGCCCTTAAAAGAAAAGGGGGAAAAATGATCTGCTTTCTCTTTAAACCCATGAACAATAGAAGGTCACGTGCTGCAGTATCCTATCATTCAGCACATTAATAGCTGTGCTAGAGTAATTACACTTGTGGTATTTTTGCCTCAAGTGAAATTCTGAAATAAGAGGATGGAAATTATGATACTGCTGATAAATATTAATAAGTGAACTTTTAATTTTTTTGCCACAATATTCAAAATGCTAAGCATCTAGCTAATGCTGAAGCAGCCTGATATGTGTTTGCCTCCAGGGACTATGATGCTTTATGCACTTAAGAAAAAAGTTTAACGGAATTAAAATTTAATATCTAATTAGAGCAAGGCTAATATATTTTGAAATGAGTGGGGAAGACACACGCCTCTGTTGCATATTTGCTACAGTCATTAATCTTACCTGTAAAGCAGCATTGAGAGGTGTGCAGTAGGTGTGGCTGGTCTGTATGTTTTTAATAAGAGAAGGGTTACTGCATAAGAAAAACATAAAAAGGAGAGTTAAATGCAACCAACTTCTGCGCGAGCGTTTCAAGCACGTAATGCTTCCTCCCACACCAGAAAACTAGAGCTGAGACTGCTTTTCCACACAAGTTCTCTTTCGTTTCTTTTTTTTTTTTTTTTTTTGATTTAAAGAAAATATCTGCGTTTTAGGCTACGGTTATCGTATTTGCCTTTACTAAATAAGGAACATCATTATCTCTCGACGTTACCTCGCCATGTGTTCTACTACCCTGCCTCAGTAGCACATCTTGGCATCTCTGCTCATTTGAGCTGCGTTCAGGAGAAATTCTCCAATATTCATCGTTGTCTGGGAGCCAGTTACCATGTAAAGGTCCATCACGAGGAGGCTATGATCAAAAGCATCGTGGCACATTTTGAGTACGACTTCATGCAACTTATTCTCCGCATCGCTGGCAGCAGAGTCCCTTGCGATGGAGCAGAGGGACCGTGACGAGAGAGGATTTGAGCCACATTATTTTCTGCCAGGCAAACAGGGAGTGGTCCCGGTGAGTGACTGCCTACGCCATCGCCCCAAAAAGTTTGGGGCTGTGGGCATGGAGGCACGACAGCAGGTACTGCTGCACGGCAGCGCAACGGTACAGCCCACGCAAACCAACATGCTGCCCTAAAGGCCATTTTAATAAGAAATATTCTGATGTGCTATTTTGGACCCTTACTTTAGTCATCTTAAGTTTACGTAACAGGCCGGATTTGAGGAAAATGAATGCCAAGCATATCTGCTCTCTCTTTAGTGGGCATCTGAATACCACTGGTTCCACCAAAGGGGAAAAAAATAGTCATTAAAAAAATCATTGAATACAAACTAGATAAAAAGTGCCAATGCAAAAAAATCTCCAAAAAGTTTTGTCAGGACATTTTTATTTTTGTATTGTTTTCACGTGGGAGTAAATCATGGTGAGAAGAGTCTTAACTGAGCCCTTCCCACAGGGACCAGAGAGGATCAGTTGTCGTGGAGAGATGGCCTTCAAGTAAAGGTCAAAGAAAATTGCTTTGGGAACCCCAGAAATATTTGTGCACGGTTGTTGAAGACACAGGATGGCCTGTTGATTATAATCTTTGCAGCTGGTCTTACTGCACTTTCAAACTTTTTAAAGTTAATTCAGTGTTTCTATCTTATAAGCACCTTACACTATTTCTGATTAAGAGCTGCAAAAAAAAGGCATACAACTGAAAGCAAAGGAAAATATCAGAATTAAAACTTATCTGAAGCCTTTCCTGGCACATATCTGTCTTCCTGACAGGTCTACAGCAGCTTATCTGCACTAGCATGGATAATTATTTTAGTCTACATTGCACTATAAGCAAATGCTATAACAAACATGTCATAGTAGAGCTATTACTACGGGCATTTGGATTATCAGAGTAGGACACACGAAACACACGTAACAACCAAAAATTTAGTTTCTTTAGCAGCAAAGGTGATGTCACTATTTTGTGAAATGCAAGTCTACATGAGATGGGTAAATCATGCAAAGCAAAGCAACAGCAGAAAAAAAAAATTAAAGCAAGTAAAAGCTCTTACTGTGCAACAAGCTCGCCAAAGTTTTCATCAGGGCAGTATTTTCGAGGACGGCCTCGTTGAATATGACGGCCACGTTTAAACTCTTCATCATCAACAGTCCAAAAGGACCCAAACTCATCCTCTACTCTGATAAAGCACTTATGCAGTGAGAGGTTGGTGCGAATGGCACCCTGGGACAAGAGCAGCAGCAAAGGAGATGAAGTGGAAACAAAGGGACACGGGATCGGGGACAGAACAGACATCAAATACAGGGAAAAGGAAAAAGAAAATAAAATGCAATAAGCATAAGCAAATGGTTTGTGAGGGTTAATATGCATTGCCACCTAAAAGCTACTAGCATGTGATGCAACAAACACCAAGCAAGCAGGGTCAGGGTACTGGTGGGCATACAAACAGTAGTGATGAGATGTTTGTCTTGGTTTCCCTTAACTGAAACAATGCGAAACCACCTGTGGTTGGTCTAACACCAGCTAGCAGCCAAAAGCCTCTACGTTAAACTGTAAGCATGATCCAAGCTAGGCTAAGAAGTTCAAACATGGTGGACATACCCACTGATCTTTTGTGGCCTTCGTTTTTGGAACTCTAGTTCATCCACTGTCCATACTGCCCCTTTAACGTTTTCTACTCGCACAAAACACTTGTGAAGACTAAGATTATGACGCACTGCATTCTGCAGCAAGTATAAAAGAGAAAACATTCAAAAACCTTCTATGAGAAAATGCTCATCATTGTCCAAGAACAGCAGCACAGTCAGCGTGACAGTCCTCATTTCGTAACGTTAAGCCCCTTCCCCTCCCCACACCCGCTTGCTTTCCCCGGCTCGTTACATCTTATTTTTGCAAAGACAAAATAAATATAAAAGCTTAAACCCAAGATTAGAAATTCAAGTTATTCTTATCAATTATCCCCAGCGTGAAGGAGAACAGCCATCATTTTAAGCATTCACGTTGTTATCATACAGCACATTTCATACAGAACACAGGAGAAACATCGCTTAAACATTTTCAAAACAAATATAGACGCTCTGCAAAGAGAAACTTGTCCTCTCCTGGAAAAGAAAGCAGTTAGAAAGAACAGCAAGGATTTCATGTAAGTACAGATGGCTCAGTTTCGCAGAGAGGCACTGGAGCTGGTGTTGCTGTGGTTTCCCACAGCTGGGCTAATGGGAATCAGGTGCTGAACCTCCTTCCACACCCACGGCACGGACCGGGGCCTCGGCAGCACCCACTGGCCGGCGCGGCACCGACTCCTGCCTCCACGGCTTGCTCTTATATGGAAGTTGGCTCCTATTTCTGGCAGGCTACTGTACTGACTGATCTGAGCCTCTGCCAAGTGAGAACATGAGGAGGGCTCTCCGAAACAAAGTGATAATATCCCCACAGCTCATCAGCCAGAGGGACCTGCGCTCATGGCATCCGATGCTCAGATGTCCTCTCTGCAGCTCGGCGCCGGGGAGGATGAGCGCGGCCAACCCCTCCGACGTGCTCCGACCTTTGCTGAGGCCAGACATAACGAGAGACCTCACTTTGTCACAGCAAGCTGTGGCTTTTCTGTCCCTACTTCCTCTGCAACGGTGCCCAGAGCCTTGTTATTCCTCAAGTGGAGTGCCATGCTCCTTCCCCAGTTTATGAGTTTTCTGAGCAAACACCCTGCTACAAAGCCACTCGGATTTGTACATGGAGCTTGTCCCCAGCGCCGCTGAAAGGGCCTCGGTAAACAGGGAGAACAGAAGAAGCCATTTGCTGAAAATACACAGGCGAACAAACTCCATCCATCATCACTGGCACCATTGATTTAGTCAATCTGGTTGACTCGTTAGCAGGCACAATGCCAGCCAAACACATGGCCTGGGTCTAGGCAACCAAGAGACTACAATTTCTTTTCCTTCCATCGTCATTGTCTCTCTTTTTTTTTT
Source organism: Tauraco erythrolophus (assembly GCF_009769465.1). NCBI lineage: Eukaryota > Metazoa > Chordata > Aves > Musophagiformes > Musophagidae > Tauraco > Tauraco erythrolophus. The sequence continues at coordinate 5,312,639 of NC_141476.1, read as the reverse complement.
TTTTTTTTTAATGAACATCGGGTCTGGATGGTGAAAGGGAGCTCTAATCATGAATGTCTAAATCACTGTGCAAACAAAGGGTATGCACAGTGCATTTGTCATGTAAATTAAGAGGCAGTGGTGTGTGTGCCTGGGAGGGAAAGGCTAAGAGTCTTTTCCCACTTTTCCATGTCTCTGCCATCCCCAGAGCACTCCCCACACTCCTGTTCCCTGGACAGGGGAAGAGTTGGGGCTCCAGCTGCCTTTGCTCAGCAGATGCTTGAGTGCAAACGTGTTTCCTCTGGCTGTAGGTGCCCGATCCTGGCACTTTGGCTGTTTCACACTGATCTGCTTGTGAACTGGTGGAAAAAACAAACCTTGAATACGCTCCTCCTCTCAGCAAGGCAGAAATCGCGCAGAAAGTCAACCTGTCCATGAGGGCTGCTTCTTTCTGCCCCTACTTTCTTCCGTTCTTATTTTTTCAGTTATTTTTCATTCCTTCCCACCTCTCCCAGATTTCGCTAGTGTTGAATTTTTTGGCAAAATCCCTGATTTTGAGGTGGAGGAAAAACATGCAAACGCCCCACACCTCACGGGCTGAAATGAGCCAGCTCAGCAATGCTGGTGGGTGCCGCACTCGCGCAACCCGACACAGGGCTGCCGGCCCACATCTGGGTAACTCAGGCAGTTTCCTGTGAAAATGGGAACACTGTCAAGTCTGGAGCAAAACGTAAGAATAATAACGCTATTTCCCCCAGTGAAAGCTGATCTTGTAGTTCATACAGCAGTTGATCAAACGCACAGAGCAAAGTTGAGCGAAGTGAGCCCTCGGAGTTTGTAAACAGTCTCTAAACACACGGTTGAGCAGAAAGATGTGTGTTCTTCTTTAAATAAATTTAATGTCGGAGAAATACTTTACAGTCTGTTCTTGCTCTCTTGAAGTCAACGTGCAACTGATGGTTAAGGCTGCTGGATCGGGCTCTCGCTGAGACAGACGAGTTGAGTATTTGCAAGATGTCCATGAAGCGCTGCCCTCGCTTTCTATGTTCCATGTGAACGCTTACTTAAGGAATTCGTGGCAGAAAAAACCTGTTTTGCTTCCCCTGCCTCTGGATACTTGCTAACTAACAGTTTTATTTGAACAATACCCCAACATTTCGGAGCCACACCTGCAGCCTGTGCCTCATGGCTGCGACTCAGTGCCAGCAAATTACTCCAAAAAATAAAAGCAAACAGACATTGCCTCTGACCTGTCAGAACAGTGCTCCTCCAGCAATCAGCCTAACAGAAAAATTAGGAGCTATTATTGTAAGATTATATATTTACCTTGTTAAAAATATTTGTATGCAAGCCACTTTTGCAGAAAAATTACCCTGAACATGCTTGAATGTAGTAAATGAAAGGGTTTGTTATTTTAATAACTGCTCAAGCTCTGCTGTACTGCATTTTGGGAGAGAGGTTCACTTTTTAAAGGTCTTTATTCCTGCACTCCTCTGTGTTTTTGAAAGAGGGCTCAGGGAAGCTTGCCCACACCACACCCTGACCCTAACTTGGGCAACACTGACCCAAATGCCTCCTAAGCATTAGCTGAAGGTGAGAACAAATCAGCACGTATATATTCAAATTATTCTGATTCTGCAATTAGCCCCTTGTGCTTGTTCTGCGCCCCGTGGGCTTCCCGTCATGCCAATCCAGAGCCGCGTTTCCATCCCTGCTGTTCCTGAAGGCTGGCATAAATCTCAGCAGTCTTCAGCACCAAAACCTCCATTACTTCAAGTGGTTGCTGATTTTGCTAGCACTGGCAGAACTTGGGGTGAATTTTTTTTTCCTGGGTAAGCAAAGCAGGATCTGGACACCTGCACAGGGTCAAAGTGTCCAGGAGGGGTGTCCAAATGGTACCTGCCTCCCCGGGACACACCTTGCCCTTCTGCAAGCCTGAGGGTCTGCAGCTCAGCCTCTCTCCTCCTCCTCTGCAGAAGCACGCTGTAAGTGCATGTGGCTTCTGGGACTGGATTTGACATGGTGCACAAAGCTAATTCCTAAAACCAGCCTCACAAGAGATACAGCCAGGGCTGCCTGCTGCCTTCTTCCACTCCCCTTCCCTTTGCTGCTGGAATTCAATAGGATTTTTACTTTAGCACCCACACCTGCAGCTGCAGAAAAGTCAGACTGGAACCACTCCAGCAGCAAAAGACAGGCAGGTCTAAAAGGATCTTAAATCAGGGAAAGTTAATTTCCTTTCTGGATAGTAAGGAAGCTGCAAAGTGAAAAACCGCTCACGTTTTCCGACTGCAGTGAAGAATCAAAGCAGCTAGTACAGAGGCTCTTCCTGAATCTAAGAGCTTCTAGATCAAGGTTGAACATGTACAAAATCGCATTGGGATCTGAATTAAAAGCAAAACATTTTACTAAAAACCAAGCTAACTTCCAAGGACTATTTTGAGATCCATCCTCTGAAGGAATTAATCCTAAATGCAGGCTGAGACAGGAAAAAACAGAAAGAGCTGATGAAACAGCATGTATGGGACATATTCATCCTACCCAGTCATTTGAAGCTGTTTGAGAGCAACAGAGGGGTTCAAAGTGCAATTTTTATAGTGATACAAGATCCTATTATTTGATTCATTCATTTGTAATCGCACTAGCTTCAGAAGCCAGTGTGGCTATTATAATGGTATACACAAGGGAAGGAGTGTCCCCCAAAATATAAAATAAAATTAACTCCCCAGACCTCTTATCTAACAATATCTGAGATGGTTATGGTAGGAAATTAAAGTGCCAAATATCAAGTTTATTTTTCTTAAACGCAACTCTTATTGTGAGGCTTGCTTCTTGTGTATTATGTTCAATAAGCTTCCGCTGTGTGATTTAAAAAAAAAAAAGAGGAACTTTATAACAGATCTGCACATGTAGTTGAGAGTCAATTGACTGAGGAAAGAAATCCACTTATCTATAGATCCTAGGCAAAAAAAGTGATTGTTGTGATTACAGTCTGCATAACTAAAAACAAAAACAGTATATCTTCTACTGACACAATAACTTTACCTCTTTTTTTTTTTTTTTTTTCCCTAATACATTCCAGCTGAAGGGCTTGAGTTTCACTGCTAGCAGCAACCACACAGAGGAACTCGTGGCATAATCACAGAATATAAAAGCCAATAATGGGGATTCAATTAGTGGTTTTCAAAGGCAGAAGAATTTTTCTGCCAAATATCAAATTGTTCCTGCAGATAAGGCACCCAGAGTGTGTCAAAACTGCCGATCTAAATTTTCATGTCCACATGTCGTTACAATTTGGTATGTCATCAGCAATGTCTATTCTGTACGTGTCAGACATCAAAGGCGAGAGGCACAGGCGGGCTAAGGCTTACCTTCCACGTCGCGGCGTTGCGTCGGAAGTAGGCAAACATTCGCGTGAACCAGTTGTAGATTTCATTTAGTGTTAGCTGTTTTTCTGGAGATTCGAGGATGGCCTTGTGAAGCAAAGCGATTGCAAGATCAGTTACGAGCACACCCGTAAAAAATACACTCACAGTTTTACTTTACGAAACATAGAAAGGAAAGAAAGGAAGAACGAATGAAAGAAAGAAGAGATCTGGAGCAAAAAATCCAAAGGAGGGTTTTCACAATATGAACTAAGATTAATGGCTGTATTTAACAGTTCAATGGCAAAATTCAAAATGGAATTATCTAATTGTTTTGAGTTTTTATTTCTGTTTCCTTACAGAAATATTAATTTATTAGTCATTCATAAAGCAGAATCAAAGAGAAATGCAAAACATTTCACTAGCTGATTAAAGCTCAGTAATTATTTAGAGCTCAGATTAATTCTAGGGATCAGAGATTACTGTAGCTTGTGATAATTGACTTGCCATCTTTAAACAGGCTCATTTTCACTGTTGTGTGAAATGAATTTCCTAATAATCACATCGTATTGTAATACTTAATCAAAAGCAATTATGTTATATATTGCAGTTCTAAAAACCCTTATAGTAAAGGTTTGAGCATTTGAGCACGCTTACATACCAAAGGTTTGAAAATCTATTTAATCCAGAGTGTGCACATACAGGGAGATTTTTATTTTTTCCTAATCCAAACGCCTGTGTTGGAACTCAGCTTACCTGTCTAATTAAAGATGCATACGTGAATGGTGGTCTAACTTCTGCGTTCTTATAAAATTCTTGGTTCTGGGCAATATCTGCTAAATAAGAGCAGTTGTTCCGTTATCATCCCAGCCCGCCGCTGCCAGGCTGCGGGCGACAGCGAAGCCGCCCCACCGCAGGGGCTGTGTCACCAGAACCCCTTTACCTGAAGAAATGGGGACGTTGTATTTATCCGAGTACCGCCTCCGGATGGGTCCGACGTTGTGCATGCTCGTGGTAGTGATGACCGACGGTCCCTGCGTGACGGGAGTGATGGGCGCAGTCGGGGTGGTGGGGGTATGAGGTAAGCTCTGCGGAGACGCCTCGGATGCCGTCTTGGAAAGCGTGACGCTCGATACCAGATTCAGCTGCGGAGGGAAGGATGAGGATTTCGTTACAAACGGCGTTTCTGCCTAATTAAAAGTGGCAGAGGAAATTCTCGGTAACGGGGTCTTCCTCAGTTCGAAGTGGACAACGCAGCCCAGCACGTGCTTTGGCACAAAGTGCTGTTGTAACATCTCCGTTAGGAGCCAGTAAAGGGAAACAAATATATACATTTCCAGACAGATTTAAAAAAAAAAAAAAAAAAGAGTAATGTAAGCCTGCTGTCAGAACTACAGATTGCGGATTTTTATCTAACCCTTAAACCAAGATCTCACACAGTACAAAATAATTATAATATTTTACTTTAGCTCCATTGTTTCACAATCTAAACCTTGCACATCTCTTATTTCCATGCTATTATTATGCATGGCTTCTAATCAATCTTCTTGGATATTTCATTGAAGGCATCAGGCTTAAAATAAAAGGCAAGACTTTCCTAGGGACGTACGTACTAGGGAGAAACGCAATCTCTCTCTTCAGTATTTGGGCTTTTCTTTTTCCTTCCCTCTGTTCATCCATTTTAAAAGCAAAGCCCAGAGTAGGTTAACACTGGAATAATTGAATTAATCACACTGCATGAAATACTGCAAGCGCTCAGCCCAGCTGAAGTGCCACCACTCTTTTTCCTTCCTAGGACAGAAGGCATCGGTGTTACCCGCGCAAAGCCCGGCCCGGGCACACGGCAGCTTGCCACAGCAGGCTGTAAAACACAACTGCCTCTGGGACTGTGGATCAAACCCAGCTCCAACTCAAGTGTTTTCGATACACCAACCCTATTTATATAACCAGCATCCACATTCCTCCCTGGCCCTTTTCTATTTGCCCTACAACGTCCTTTGAAAGACGACGCTCCGTCTCAATAGGTCGCTCCTGCTGAAGTATTTTAAACAAACAATCCGATCTCTTAACTCCGACATCAGACAAGACGACTGAGAAAAGGGCTCTTTGACTACTTCCACATTCCCTTCCCTTAGGCCATTTTGCAAATAATATTGGTGAAATCCTGACCCCATTGAAGCTGGTAGCAAAATTCCTACTGAATTTAACAGGGCTAGAATTTTACAACTTTTGTTCGTGGTTAAAATTCCTTAAACCTCTTCAGATGAAGGGAAGGGGCACTGCTCAGCTATGTCCCCAAACGTCTCATGTTTATCCATAAGGCACCGTATTAATTTTCCTTGTATGAAAGTAACCAGATAAGAAAACTCCCATTAGCATCCCTCATATGCATTAACAGCCACAAATACCATCTCTTTATAAAAATAATAGGATTTATCCAAAACAAAGGTAGTGGAAAAGAAAGCGCTCCAACATTACAGAAAAGATACTACCACAAAAAGCCCATCGCCTGCAGAAAGGGCGCAGCTCAGCGACAGATAAACTGTGATTGCTCTTCCCTCGCGACGGTGCGACGCAGCAAGGCGAGAGAAGCCCCAGCCACAAGCGCCCGGCGCTGTACGGCTGCGACGGCGCATCCGCCGCTCAAACGCTGCTCCGAGGAGAGGAGGTGGTGAGCAGCCGACCTGTGAACCCCCATCCTCTGTGCAGGTGCTCACAAACAGACCTGCAAACACCCATCCTCCGTGCAGGTGCCCACAAACAGAGCTGCAAACACCCATCCTCCGTGCAGGTGCCCACAAACAGAGCTGCAAACACCCATCCTCCATGCAGGTGCCCACAAACAGACCTGCAAACACCCATCCTTCTGTACAGGTGCTCACAAACAACACGTTGCCTTCCAGCAGGGACTATTTAACGCTCCGCAGCGAGGCTGGAGAGCGCGAACCCAGCGAGGGATGGCGAAAGGCGGTGAAATATGGGAATTGATTTCCCAGAGACTCCCGCGCCAGCGTGAACTGCTCAACGCGACCCAGAGGCAAGCACGCCTGTTCAAACCCCTGCAGCGCCGGGCACTGCCATCACATGCCAGTGGTCCGGTCCGTTTGTTGACCGGCATGATTTAGGGATGCTGATCAGGGACACGTATATAGTAATGTCTCCCTGTTATCCATCTATCCATCTATTACATATGATAAAAGGACCGGTGATGATAATCATAGTACAATTGACAGGTCTCACCATGAACTTAAATCTACTGTATTTTATCTCAGTTTCTAAATGGACATTTTAACAGCCCAATAACTGCGAGCAAATCTGCATCAATTTTAAGCGCCCGTCTCGAGCGCAAGCTCGGCAGCCGGGCCCTCCTGTTGGAAAGATCACTGCTCGTGCTTCATCATTACGGCTCCAGCTACTCCATTTCAAAAGAGTCCCCTTCCTTTTTTAGTGTGTAAAAACTTAACATTTAATCTGTTTCTACTAGGGAACCGCAAGAAAGGATCCACAAAGGTCAGCGTTCCCTGCTTCAAGAATTTGAATCGAGTTAAATTTCTTTAGGTTTTTCAGCGTAGGTAGCAACGAGGAATAAACAGAGAAGAGGATGAGCAAAGGGGGGGGCTTTAACAGGCTTGACAAATGACACTGTGATTCACACCCACTGCTGGGCTGCCACTAATAAGCTACAGAGGAAGCAGCCAATCTCAGCTAATTACCAGATAAAATTGTATTGTAAGGACTCTAATTAGGAGATGCTTATGGAGGTGATCTAATGATTAAACGCTGCATCCGAGTGACCCCACCATCAATGTGCAGTGGTGCAAGATGTCACCGGAATATTTTGTAGAAACAGTAATTTTATTTCAAGGAGGGGAGGCAGTAATATTTGTAATAATGGCTATGAGGTAAACTAATTAAAAGACAGTTCCTAAAGGAAGACTGTGGCTTTGAGCAGCTGTGGCCGTTCCAAAACAAAGTGCCAAATCTCAACAGAGGAGCTGCAGTCAAGTGGAAAATTTCTGCCTGACCTCTGCTCTCGCTATTAATTTGCAGGAAAACTAATGACACATATACATATTCCCACAAAATTGTTCTAATTGCTAATTTGCCAAAGGAGCCCAGTTTCCAAATTAAACATGACTGCAGTCTGTGAGGAAAGAGAGAACAAAAAGCTGGAACGCAGCGAGTCTGCCGCGTTTCACCTCCGACGACCATTCGCGAGCCTGAACCAACAAGTTAATGAAACACGACCTTGTCGATGGCTAGCGAAGTTTTTCCTTTTTCCGTGTTTTATTTGATGACACACTCTCTTCTTCCAGCCAGGGTCGGGTCCCTGCCGATGCCGTTACCAAAACACGAGCTAGGGTAAGGGAGGAAAGGGCTGCGCTCCCTCCGCAGACCTTCACTGCTGCTTTCTTTGTTGCATCTGTAGCGCGAAGGCTGAAAAATTGGTCGTGAATTAGAGCAGAATAACAAATTATGAATGGTGTTGGTTTTGTTGCCATCTTGAAATATTAATCCGAATGGTAAACTATTAAATCTTAATATTGGCATCAATTAGAAACGCAAAAGTGCCCGTGGATGATCATGCAGGGCAGAGATTATGCAGGAAGGGACTGGGCTGGGAGGGTTTCTTTTCCTGATGGAAACTCAACACGGTTTCTCCCTGTTCACATTTTCTATTTAAAAACAAGTTACTATGATTAGAAAAGTTGTCCGCGCTGGTATTTTGTACATGGCTTGTTTCCTACATACCATAATTTTTTGGATGAGGTATCACTGCAGTCAGAGGGGAGGGAACCCAAGAACCCAAGAGTTAAACGAGTGAGAACTCTTGCACAGCAGTAAGGCACAATGCATGGCACTCTCCAAGTATGTCGGAGAGCAGAGCCCTTGCACAAAAGAGTTAAATGTTTTTGTAATGTTTGTACTGGGGATGGGAGGGAGGGAGGATTTCCTCCAGCCTTAAAAAAAAACACCAACAAAAAACCCCCAAAAGCAAGAAGGAAAAAGGAAAACAACAGAGAAACCATGAAACACCCCAAGTTTTAGATCCTAAAATTCTGCAAATTCAATTACTGAACCTTGTTGGGCGCTTCAGTTTTGGTTTTTGAGAACAGTTCCTCATACTGTTTTAACTTCATCACAAATGCCATAATTGTTTCAGCGTTCAATATCCTGCTTAAGATTTTACTATTAACCTTCCCTTTCAAGAAATAGTCATGTCTTCCTATTAAAGGTGAAGACTGAGTCATTTTCTTTTTTTTTTTCTCCTTAGATATAAACAAGGCAGAGTGGTAACCCTCTCCTTCACCCTGTAAAACAGATTTCCAGTAAGTGGTGCTCCCATTAGGGCTCAGTCCGATTTCTTTTTGTGTAAACATTTTACATGACAATAGTGGCTGCACATAAAAAAAGCCCGTGAAACTCTTTTAAAAGAAAAAAAAAGTAGATATTTCTAAGTGTCACGGTGGGGCCATACCCACTGCCGCAGGGCAGGGACTCCTCTGCGATGGATGCTGCCACTCTGGTCCCAAATGGAGCTGAGGATTTACCTGCACCGAGTTCCTGGGACTTAAACACTCTGGAGCAGAGATTTCTTCTCCTGACACCGAGGTGGGACAGAGAGCTGGGTCTAGAACTTTGTTAAATGCTGTGTCTTCCTCTCCCGCCTCAGCCTGGACCCATCAGTGTTTGAGATGCAGAGCCTGGCAGGCAGCAATCACTTAGCAGGTGTTGTTATTGGCAGGAATACGAAGGAAACCGAAGCTGAGGAGTGAGACTTAATGAAAACCAGTATATAAAAACAGCTTTTGTTGTGCTTGAGAATCTCTCTTTATTGCTGTGTATCGTTATTTTTTCAAACTATAAAGTACGGCTACAGCAGCTAAAATGCTCAGTCATTACCTCAACAGTTAAAAGACTATTTTTTTTTTTAATGCTTTGTTATTACAGTTGCTAAAAACAGTATTTCAAAACAATCGTAACTGCTATGGTTCGGGTAAAAAAAATACATTAGAGAAGGGATATCTAACAGTGCATTTTATTTAAAGTGCCAAAAGTTTCTTTTAAAGTTTTCTGTCTATTTTAAAAAGACAGTTATAGCACCTAACATGCAGAATTACTTGTTGGTTGATGCTTTTTCCTTTTCCTTCCCTTCCTATGAACTTCGACACAAGTTAATCCCCCCGAAGAAAGTGCATTTCCATTTCAACTTCTTATGCTGCTCACTAACACCAATGAAAGCAGCACGCAGGGGAAGGTATCTTAATAGCAAAACCAGAATGACAACTCTGGAGAAACTGTTGTTCTGACTTTGGTGGTGCGTGTTTTTTTTTTTTATCTTGAAAAAAACTCACCTTACAAAAATATGTTACATCATATTCCTTCATTGATAGCTTTGTTCTCGCTTTATTCGGGCCCTTTCGTCTCATCAGAACAACACATGTAGCAGCAACAGGAACAACTTTGCCTGCTCCAAGTGTTAAGCTGTGAGATACTCCCACACACCGTTGGGCATTTTAATTAGGAAGTGGGTCATTTTTAAAGGTGGCACTAAGCACTGCCCCAGCTCCCGCTGTGCTCCCCCTCCCCAGCCAACCCCCTGCCTGCCCGGTCACTTCTCCAGGCGCAGGGGAAGTCATCAACAGCGACCTTCCTGCATACATACCTATCTGCCAACGATTCAGGCCATCCACCACCACGCCACGTAAGAACGTGCTTAAGTCTCATCAGCTTTCTTAGGACAGAAGAGCTTTATGGAGCAGATGCCTTGGTGGAGTGGTGGAGCGAAATGCAGGGGCCACTTCACCGCCCTTCCCAAGGTCAAGACTATTGCAAGGAGCTAAAGCCACCCTAAGGTGATGGATGTGACGTGATGGATGGACACGGCTAGATTGGACAAGAAACCCTTCCCCGAAGCTGGGTGAGTTTTGAGTTGGTGCACAACCACCAAGAACTTGGCTCTGGTCCAGCTGGTCCAAAACCACCCATTCAGCTAATGCCTGAAGTCCAAAAGAAAAAAAAAAGACGGTACCAATGGTCAGTGTGGATGACCAACATCACGTGGTTAACACAGACACTCAGTCACCAGTCTAAACTGCCAGAAACAAAGTAGTTTAAAAACAAGCATTAAGATCCTTTAAGCAGAATAAAACCACCACCTCAGCCATGAAAGGGTTGTAATTTTAAATCCCGCTTCACCGCTACATTTGGATTCGCCGCCGCTCTTTCCTTTAAAATCACCAATGTACTGTAATATATTAATTCTAATGTACACCTTGCATTAGCTATGCTGGCAAAAAAAAAAAAAAAAAATTAATTACTGGATGTAAAGAATACTTTGCACTGCAATAATGGTCATCAGATCTTTTTACCAAAGTCCTATCCCACTGAGTTAAAAGGACCAGGGTCTAGCGCAGCCTATGCGATGCCTGTGTATTTTTTCCACTAGGAACGCACAATTTATGCAAAACACTGTACTTCTACATTTTATAATTAATTTTCAAATGCTTCACCTATACATATTTTAATAATTTCTGATTTATCAGATGGTATCTATAATAAATTTTTCTATATTTCAATAAATGAAAAGAAGGCCGTTTCAATCCAACAACAGTGCGCCACACAATATAGGCCTGTCAGGCACCAATTTTTACTTCTAACATGTAAGTTAAAGGATAAGGAATTTATAATGCTGCCTGTGAACGAAACCACTTTTCATACACAAATGTGATCTTTTTTTTTCCAAAGGGTAATACAACAGTACATTTACATAAACTAATCCAAACAATCTATGTATTTGACAATGGCAAACCTCACACAGACTGCCTATTGTTGGTTTACATCTTGGAGTTCTTTATGTTGGCTTGTAACACTGCTCTAGCTGTCAAAGGTTTGACTTGGACTCTAAATAAATGGTTATAGAAGTGCTGTGCAGCGATATTGGACTTCTTTGCAAAAGAAAACCTGCTGTGTATGAATTCAAAAGCTATTAATTTTTCAGTCAAAAATATTCATGCCTATTTCTTTTAATAAAGAAACACTGTGCTGAGCAACTGAGAGATAATGTTGACTAGTGGTACAGAATTTTCAATAGAGCAGTTAAAAATAAATTTAGTAGGAGGTCCCCAACAAAGCTATAATTTTCCAGAATGTAAAACATTTTTAATACTAATCAAGACAGCCCTTTTCCCCCTGTGTTCTCTCTCTTTTTTTTTTTTCTTCCCCCACTGCTTTTCCCTGTTTATTAGCTGTTAACACTAATCTTCATGGTGACACCGCCTGGTATCTCCGTAGCCTACAACACCCGCGAAAGCTTCCTGCCCTCCGCGGCGGAGCATCGATCGCGAGCTGCCTTGCCAAACGCTGCTCGCCTTCTTATGATTTCCTCCCTTTAGTTTTTAATCCTTCCTCCTGAGGGGCACCGCTGTTATGAAAGGCCTCAAGGCAGAGTGCTTTGAGACTCCCAGATTATTCCGCTGTTTTAATTTTTAATCCAGTAAGAGCTATAGAAACCAAACCTGCTCCCCATTCTGTTGGGTCTACATACTTTGCCAACAATGCGCTGAAGCATTTGCATTCAGGCTGAGATGGATGTGAGCAACTAGAAGAATGCTATTTTTATAGACACTGCAAGTAGTGTCTACTCTAGAGGGCTGGTATCCACCGGATCAAGCAATTTTAGGCATCTCAACAGCTTAAATGGAAGGGTTCATACCTACCACTCAACTCCCTCCAAGAAGGCACCAAAATCTCCCATGGACTTTGACATCTGCTCCAGTGTTGCTGAATAGCCTGCAATTTTCTGTCTAGTAGCCTCCCTATGCACTTCTGCAGCCATTTATTTCCAACTACATGGAAACTGAGAAATCCTTTTCTAGTAAAAATGGGTGCGCGAAGTGTTTAATGATTTTATGTTCTCTATCTCTGTAATGTGTTCTGTTTCAGACATTAATTTTGTCTACCAACTGCATCTTGGCAGGCTACCATATTTGCTGGGTTAATAGTCTGACTCCTTTTTATTTCTATCACCATAAATCACACATATATGGGTGTGTGTTTGCTTTATTTATAGAAAAAAAATCAGTCAAAACAGATAAACCAATACTTTGTCATTATGCTGCATCATTGCATATTGATTAAAATTGCTAGTACTAACTATAGATTGTCAACGCTCAATTAATTTTCACACAATGACTCAAAGCAAAATCAAATAAAGCCAGTGTACCTTTAAATCTTACAAATCTTAAAATCAAGAAGCAAAGCACTCTCTCCATTTTGAATAATCATTGGAAGCTCTGAGGAACATTTTCAGCATTACGAGGTTGGAAGAAAACAACAGTCATTTTGGTCGGGGAAGGAGTCAGTGGATTTCCCTGGGTTTGGGGGTACCTGGGAGTTTTCTTGGGCTGTGAAGGCACTTGCTTCCCCTGCAATCCCTTTTTTAAGGGGCAATCTGGGGCGCAGAAGGTTTCCCTTCTCAGTTTCAACAGTGTAAAACCTGATACTGGCTAACCACGATTATCATCAAAATGTGCAGCTAGAGTCTCTTCTACTGTAAATGTCTGTCAGACAAGGAGAAAGCAAAATAAACACCCCAAATATAATTTAATTACATCTTCTTCCTAACACTTCCTAAGATTTCATGCACGTCAGACTGATGCAAAGAGACTTCCAGGTTAGTACGTGAGGCCAGAAGAAGGCCCAATGCATCAGCTCTGGAGCAAAACTTCTTTCAAACTCCCTGAAGAGAGGGAGATGATGAAACCCGGGTACCCGTGGTGGTGTCTCCTGCGAAGCTGTGCCGTGACCGGCTCCGACGCGGGCCACGCTTCGCACCACGTGCTCGGAGGGGGAATGGGAAAGAGAGGTTTGGTGTGAGGTTTCATCTGCTGTCGGCACAGTTCGGTACTTACGGGCTGAGGGGTGGCTTTTGGTTCAGTTGACTTCACGTGCAGGTGTGTCATCATGGCTTGCAGGCGCTCTTTATCTTTTGCGAGCTGAAAGAGGGCGGGGGGAAAAAAAATAAAAATCCTGTTACTTGTACGAATAAACCCCAGCCACTGCTTATTCTTAATGAAACAGCTGGCACCGAATCACGAGACAGAAGAGTTTTATTGCTGAGTAGTTTGGAAATTGTATATGGTCTATTGGTGAGGTAAAGCTAGCGCATGGTGCTGGGTGTCACTGCTTCCCAAAGCAAAATGCATTAGCCCTCGAGTGAGAAGAGCTAGACCTGCCGGCACCGAGAGCTTCACTCCAGCCCTGACAGCTAAAAGACAACAGTGAATCATGTTTATTAACCAGCCCCACTCCAGCTCAGGAGGTGCAGCAGAGAGCGAGCGAGGTGGCGGCTCCCAGGGCCGTTTGCCTCCTTGCAGACCAGAAAACAAGCGGCACAGATGGGCTGTGGCTTTCACGGCACGGACAGGCTTCGTGGCACGTGCAGTGAGCGCCCAGACGGCGGTGGTTAAACCACACGAGGCACCTGCGCCAGGCACGGTGGGCAGCTTTGGCTTGATAAAACGCCCTGCTTTGACTTGAGAACGTGGCACAGCCCCTCGGCTGGTCACCACGGGCTGCCAGGCTGGGACCCTGAGCAGGAGCACCCAGGTGTGGGGCAGGAGCAGCAGCTGGAGTTGCCGGCATCCCTTTGGCATACACTTGAGGGCAGCAGGGTGGGAAAGGCTAACGGCGTCAGGAACCGTTCCAGAGCCCCCATCGCCACAGGACCAATGCTTTCGCCCCTTCTCCTCAGTCACATCGTGCCCAAGAGTTGAGGCAAAGCTCCAGCTCTGGATGCCTCTTGCATTTTTTGGTTGAGATCTGCACCAGGACAAGCCTAGAGTCTTGGGATCACACCAGACGCATCCTTGGCCAGGAGAGCTTCCCAACGCATTTGAATGTACTGGACAGACACTAGATCTCATTATTTTTGGAAATGAGAAATTTTTTGTATGTGCCAATAGGACTTTTTCCAGCTTCTCTTCAAAAAAAAATACAGTGGAAAGATATTAAGAAATAATACTAATGAAAAAGGGGTGTTAGCCTACATGCCCAACATAAAGGCTCCTGTTTCCCACAGGACTTGGATGAGGTTCTTACAAATGACAATTTTTGCAGAGTTGAGTTTTTGCTTTAGACAAGCCAGATTCCTGGTGCCAGGAGAACTGTGCTCACATTTCAGCAAAACTTTAAACAACCTGCCCACCTTATCACCATCATCTGTTTGTAGCAGTGAAGTTGGGCTAAGTGTATCTAAAAGAAGATTTGTTCATAAATCCCCACTCATAACCTTACAGTCAAGGTTGTCGTGCTCTTCACAAGGCAAGGGGTTTCTGACCGTGCCAAAAAGGCGTCATGATGGAACAAAACTTGGCACATGGGTTTCCAAGACAGGAATGAAATAAAGGAAAAAGAACGGTGTCACCACTGTGTGCTCTGGAAGTGAAAAAGCAAAATCACTGGGCTTTTCAAAGGGCTGCTCTTTTCTTGGTCAAACCCCTCAATGGCAAGAAAGAAAACCTGACACCTACGGCAGACCTCCTGCAATCTCATCACCAGATCTGCGCTGGACTTCACAGAAGAGCCAAAGGGCAGCACCGGGCTCTTATCTTAGCGCTGCAGCAGAAACGTCTCCCTCTGAGGGTCCTCTGAGGACCTCTTCAGAGAAAGGAGAGGTCTCACCCCTCAGCCACTGTGCTTCACACGAAACAAATCACACCCGAGAAACAGGTGGACTCTCGGCACAGCTCTGCTGTGCAATCTCTCGTTCGTAGCAGTCGCTGGGCACACGGGCTGCTTGGCGGGGTCATCTGTGCATTAAATCTTGGTCTGCAGGCTACTGCAGAAGAACAACATCTTCTAGCCAAAATAAATAAAAGGCAGGCACCTGAAAGCTTCCTGCCTGCACCAGCGCGGAGGCAGGAGGGAAAGGCACCCGGGCACATCGGGCACACCCTGCACGCTTCCTGCGGGCCCCCTCGGCAAAACGGAGCGGGGCACCTCCCTCTGAAGGGCCAGGGTCCTTGTTGGGAGTGTTTTCACTCATCATCTGAGCAATGCTTTTAACGCCGTTCCTGGTGGACGGAGGTTATTAAAGATCCTCTCGACATTTCAGGCAGACACACGCTAGCATTTTGTCATAGTCTAGGAATTTGAACACTCACCCGGTTAGGCAGGAGTTTAAATTATGAAAAATAGAGGTCTCTCAGTTTCAAAGCACTGAAGAGAAGTAAAAAAATCTGAGGAATTTCTTTAAACTGTTTTTCCCTCAGGTCAGGAAACAGTAGTGATCTAAAACTAGAATGTCACTAGTAGCCTCTCCGGTCAGAGGGGTCATGTAAAAGAAGCCACAAGGGCTTGCTTGGCCACTGATGGGAGCATATTCTCACTGGTGGCACTCCCTGGAGTGCAAATGGTCCAGAAGTGGGGATTATTAGTAGACATGCAGGAAAACGCTCTTGATTACTGATAGTTTTCTTGGACAAGGACCGTTCTGCCATGTAGGAAAGGATCTGCTCTGTACAGGGGGTCTGAGGGCTATAATACAGCCCCAGCTGAAGCCTTGTTCTTTTTTCCTATATCCATTTGGAAAGCTCTTCACAGTGGGAATTTTCAGATGGCCACCCAGTTCTTCATGATAAGCCTGATTTTGTGAGGTTTCCCTCTCCTCAGTGGGGTATGACCACAATGGAGGTGTCTAACTGTGGTTCAACAGAAAACATATCCAAAGCAAGGTACATGCTTTGCAAACTTGGACACCAAGACACATGCCAGAAAGCGCTCAAGGGCAAGGGGGCAGTGTGGGAGTCTGGTGATCAAGGAGCAAGAAAAGAGAAGGCATGAGGCACAGAAACTGGACAGGAAGAAAAACAGACAGAAAATAATGGCAAGGAGCAGGAATGTGAAAATGGAAACCCAGTGAAGGCATTCAACAGGAGCAACATGGCGACATCAACAGGAAGGGGAGATCACTTCAGCAGCAGGATTTTAGACAGACCAACAACAAAGGTGAAGGAAGCCAGTCATGGGCAATCCAAGAGACAACCAAGACACAGCCTCTTCCCTCCTGTTACAAGTCTAGTTAGGCTGTGCACTAGAAAGGTTTAGGATCCACTTTTCAAGAGTGTCAATGGATGCTTTAGGAAAACAGGCCCAAGCAGGGTTTTCACTACACTGAAAATGACCAGCTTTCTTCATTTTCCCCCACTAGGAGACACTTTTTAAACTTATCATAGCCTTGTTGCTGTCCCAAAATGTTTTTCCACTTAAAGGTGGTGCCGCAAAATGGATGTCCTATTCCAGCTAAGAACTAGCTAAGGATAAGGATATGTTCCTGTGTTTGTGTTTTACCCAGCAGCCCAATTCTCACTATTTATAATGGCAACAAATGATCATGTCAAGATGGTTTAAACAAAGTGAAAAACGAGAAGGTCTCTACCTTGTCTGTGATATTTTAAGTATGTCTGTGGTGGAAAAAAGCTTCGAGATACTTCTGCAAAGGGGCATTTGCAATCAAACACAAAACTGACCTGTTTTTTTCAAAAAGTTAATTTAAAAATTACTTTCTTTAAAAGACATTACACTTATCTCTGTCTACGATACTGATAAAACTATTGCGCGTAAAATAAGTAAGAGCATAAAGAAAAAAAAGAAAAGCTTGTGTTTGGGTTCATCACACCCAAAACCTGAAACGCATCCCTCGCAATGAATTTGTTAAATTCTACTCCTGCCTTGATGTGGCTGTACATGCATGAAATGGTGCGGCATTTAGATCTTGCCATGGTGTAGGACCCTAAACAGCATGTGATACTTCACAGCTCCATTGTGCTTTCCAAGAAGGAAAAGCTTCTCGTCAGTGCTGAGCGCTGTGGGCCAAGTGGGAAAGGCTACGGGTCCCTCTCCTATCTCGCTCACAAAACTCAAAAGAGTCGCCACTCTGTTGGTAACTGCTCCACTGCAGGAGCATCAAGTCAATGGTCTTAGCTGGTCTTGGTCTTAATGCAACAACACGTCAGGCGCTGCAGACCATGCCATGGAAAACTCTGCTTCTGGGTCGCGCTTTTGTTTTGTTATGGTTCTGTGCAAAAACACATCGCAGCCAGGCAAACTAGGCACTGGAGGACAAATCCTTGCACTTGTTTAGGCAGATTTTTCTTTTTTAAGTATCAGAGGACTGATACATAGGATGAAAGGAAAGGCAGAAGAAGGGAGTTACAGGTGCATTTCAGAAGCAAGACCATCCTCCTCCTCCTCCACCTATCCTTGCTGGCCAATGCATAGATGGTTTCACTGTTATCAACATCTCTGTCTAAATTAAGCCTCCAGTTCATTCTATCTACTGTGCTAGTATGGTTGTTAAAAACAAATCCAGCACTTTTTGGCCCTCACACCACTTTGAAATTATGTTCTTGTCTCAGGGACGTTATGCTGCCTTCCAATGCAACGACTCTAAGCTAAGAGATACTCCCCAGCACCGAAGGGGTGTGAGGCTGTTAGTCACTTACAACAATTACTAGAACGCACCGCTGATAAATCTTTTGAAAATATTGTCTAAGGCTTATGGAGAGGTGCTAACCGAGTATCACTTCTGTCCTGCCCAACTGTTAACGAAGGGCATCCTCCCGTAGTTCCAGGCACAGCCATTCCCAGTGACTGCAGGAGTGCTGGATTAATGCTTTTCAAGCTGACTGCAACTGAAGAATCTCCCTCTACCTTCAGCCTCAACATTACTGCATCCTGGTAAAAGATCATCTGCTATCTCAGCTTACCAGGAAGACTGCAGGTTGTTTTTTTTTTTTTTCTAATTCCTGAGAAACTTGTTAAAATAACAGACCATTTCTCATAACGTTTTCTGCAAGACTGGTAGTTTGATTTTTATAAAACTTGTATTAAAATAGTTTATATTGCTTCAGCTAATAGTGAAAGAATGTCATGACCAGTGTGTTCCTGAAAGGAAAATTTAGGAAATATCTATGAAAGAAAAAGGGTAATTTGTAAGATAAGGAGATAAAAGACATTTTTTTAAATGCTTATCTTGAAAAGTAACAACAAGAAGTTTAAGTGTGTTTTTGCTGATTTTTCTCTCCAACTATTTGAAGCTATAAATGACTTAACTCAGTAAAATTCCAAATGTAATTATCTTCTGTACTTAGCCCAAGGCTTTCCATATATCTCTACGCTGCTGTCTTGCATACAAAATAGGTTTTTCAATAGCTGGTAACTATATAATGTACAACATTGTTTTAATTTCCCCTTCTTTGCTAACCTCTTGCCTACACACAGACACACTGTTGAAGCTGCCCAGCCAGAGCAGCGAGGTGCAGGGAGACAGGAAGGACTAAAAAGCATTTGGAAAGGCAGTTACACAAACAGGTCATACCTTTGCATCGCATTCAATATGTTCCAATTTACCCCCTTTTGGCACTTTTAAAAAAACTCATTTGCTACAAATGGCAAAAAATAATAGTAATAATAATAAGAAGAAGAAGAATACATGGAGAGTGTTAGTATATGAGAGACCACCAAACAAGCCAGGTCATGCAGCGTTTTGAAATAATCATCAACCATTTCCCCTGTATCAACAGCTCTAAACGAAGGGGACCATATTCCACTCACCCCCCTCCGCCCCCCCGGGTGAGCATAAAAAGCATTAGATACATACTGATGGATTTCCAATCAGTCAGCCTGTTTAAGTTTCCTATTTCTTTTCGAGTTACGGTTTAGAAAAGAGGAAATGAAGCTGCAGTTTCTTTTGACGGTTTTTAAAACTACTACAAGGAGGTTTTGAAAGCTGGTTTTCAATCATAGGGGGAAAAGCAGAACTCATTTTTTATTGCTGTCGAGAATTGGATTTGATTAATACTGAGGTAATATCAAAATAAATTTTATTTTACCTGTAGCTCTAACTGCTGTACAACCTGCATTTGTACTCTACATTGGGCTGTACTTCTATCATCCAGCGCATGCTCACTGTTGAGATGTCTGTAACAATACACAGAAAATCATTAAGTGAAATGGATAAACAAAAAGGAAAAAGTAGTTACTAGGATGAATAATCAATCTGAATGTTATCCAGCAGGTCTTCATCAATAGCTGAGATTGTTAAGATTATTTTTTTTTTTTTTTTCCCCCTCTGTCCTGCTTTGGCTTGTGTATCTTCCCATCACTCGTTATATCTTAAACACATTTTTTCAGAAGAAGGCTCATTTGTGTATAAAAGAAATTTTGCAGAACAGTTGTTTTTCCTCCATTGGGTAAATGAAAGCGAGATTGAGAAATTATAGTAAAATAATTTCATATATAATTTCATATTGCTTGACTACAAGATGCTGGATATATCTAAATGGACACATGCAATACATGAATAATTAAATCCCACAGAACCCTCATGTTTACATGATTAAAAAGAAAATAAAATACATGATTGTGTAAAGAACAAAAAGCCACACAAAAGTTGGTGTATAAGTATGTGCAAAATGTGTACCAATAAAAGAGAAAAATACGGACAGTTACTGTAAAACAATCTTCTTCATCCAAAAGAAACAAAAAGTCATCCAGAACACTAGAACAGCTGGAATTCAAGGTTTATTACAGTACGTGTTCTGAAAAACTTCCCCATGCAAATGTTAAAATAAATTAAAAAAATAAAGCCTTTAAAGTAAAACTGCTCTACGGCTCAGGCTAAAGCTATGTTTTGAGGCTAGTACCTTCACAGAAGCGCAAAAAAAAATATTCCCCAAATATTGCTCTCCCACCTACGCTTTTTTTACCTTTAAATTGCCTTGATTTCAAG
>NC_141476.1:5145000-5287500 GCF_009769465.1 Tauraco erythrolophus | reverse complement strand
CAGCTGGGGAGTCGAACCGGGCCTGCCAGGAATTCAACGATCTTAAAAAAAAAAATAAAATAAAAGACGAGCCTTTTCTCTGCCCTCGCTACCTATTTGATGAAAAAAGTCTCTGTTGCGCTCACTGCGGATGATTTCACTGCAGAACATTCTGACATGCAAATGATGGCAATTAATGCCTTTGAAACAATTTATGATTTCCGGCCTACTTCAACATGTATTAGCATATACCTGGTTTCTTTAATATACACTTTGTTTTTCCAAAACCACAAACATAGTTGCTGGAATTTCATGTGGAAGTGCTTAAGGGGTTGAAAGTTAACACCTTTGTGAGCCGAGCAGTCTCACAGTTGCTGCTAAACAAAAGCCTCTTTGTAGAAGCTTTCTCGAAATGTTTTCTTAACATGTTCCAAGTAGTTTTAGGCAGGCAACTAAAGTAAACAAGATGTTACCATGATAAAAACACTTGTGAAAACATTACAGAGTGCACTTAGTAGTTTCTTTCACATAAACTCCCCTTCGTTTCATCAAAGTTAAATTCTCGTGGAGCGGATTACTACCATCACTGCAACAGAAGGCTGCAAGATCTCTCCAAAGGTCTGTGCCCCACTTTTAAAGAATATATTTGATTTAAAAATGGTACAGCCATGATTACTGAACATCTAAACCATAATCAAAATTTTTTTAAAAAAAAGAGGGGTGTGGAAATAAAACCCTACTCTGTCTTCTCCATTTTTTGTCCTGGATACCTGGCATTTGAATAAACCACCCTCCCTCCAGTCGGGATTTCCTGAACAGCTTGCCATATCAGAGGTATATATTTCTATCTGCCACGGTCTTTAAACACATGCAAATGAAATCAAGGATGCAGTCCATTTTGAAGGAAAGTCGCTCTGTGCTACTAATTGCTCCTTTGTGGCCGCCTGCGAGACGGGCCCCGGCTGACACGCGGGACACGTGTGCACCCTCCAGCCCTCACCTTGCTCAGCGCGGTGAGACTGGACTTGTTTTTGGTTTTAGGCTCGGGGAGTATTCCGGAGCACGCAGGGCGCTACTGTTTCATTAGGCTTAGCAACAGCCCCTGCTGCTATCAGTTAGCTCTAACTGATACCGCTTCACGTGATAACCAATGGCTGATGGATTTAAAAAAAAATAACAAAAATAACGACGCTAAAACTGCGACTTATTTCAAAACGAAATAGGGAAATAAATGTGTACAATAGTCCGTGTATCTGCTGGTTCTGATAAGCATCCTCCTGTTGGCTGTGAGTGAAAGACAACTAGGATCGTTATTTGTACAGTATTTATCTTTGAAATCAAGGGCCCTGTGGTGTACCTCACCTTGGGAACAAACACTGCAGAACGATCACAGAAGAGTGTCAAATCTCTGGTTTTGATTTACCAACAGTTATGATATTTCTTCCTCAGGAGGAAAAGAAATGAACCATGTTTTAGACCTGCGAGTCCTTTTTTCTCCCTCAACTCGAGAATCATTTTATTGGCGTACAGGGCTTTCATTCCGCATGTAGCTCCTCTTTGCTGTTTCTAACAGGCCTTTTTCCCAAGGTAAGTGAAATTAAGCAATGCTCAATTGATACACAGGCTGTATTCCACTTGGTAAACAAGAGCTTTTCTCTTGAGGGGACTGCAGAAAGAGCTTCACAGATTATACAAGTACCAGAAAGAAACTTCAAGCATCTACCTGTTATCTTTTCATTGAGTAATGAATTCTGATAAATGGCAATATAATTTAAGGACGGATGCTCCACGGGAGACTCGGAAGGCTACGGTCTCATTTTATGAAGCAGCGCTCGCTTCCTAACATTGCCAATACGCTGCTCGGGGACATTCATTTCTGCATTCGTTCTGGGTTAAATATCACTCCGAACAATAAGACTTTGTCTGGACACTGCAGAATTTGGATAATGAGAAAATTTATACGAGCTGATGGGTTTAAGAAAGTTACACAAAGTATTTCTTTTGAAAGGTTTCAATGGCGGGGTAGGGGTTGGGGGGGGGGGAAGACAGACGATAAGTGAGTGATGAAAGAACCAGAATTGTTGGAGCTGGGAGTAGATGGAGCCACTTCAGGTCCAGCCTGGGCTGGTAACCATTGTCAGGTTATTCCTCCCTATTGATTGCACCAAGTATCTCCTCCAGATGAACTGGTGGACTTGGTCTACTTACTTAAACATCTCCAAAATGCCATATAAAAATCAATCGACCTGTGCCATGTGACTTAAGGGCTGTATTTTATATGCATGGTCACTTCAAGCAGTTCACTGCTCTGCAAGAATCTTCCCAAAACCAACAGATCCAATATGCAACATGGGACTAGCTCAAGAAGCAAAGGTGGCATAATCTGACCCTATGTGACTACACACCTTATTCCAATATCTAAGGGTACCACAGCACCTTTCCCTTCCATTAAGTGCAATAAAAATTAGAATTGTTTTAAAGGTCTAAATGCTATAACATGGCATATGAATATGAATGAGCGGGCAAATATGGCGAGATTAGCATTTATTTCACTTAAGTGAACAACAGGATGAATTAAAAGAAATTAGGCCATCCTTCATGGAAATTTATGACTAGCACCTTCTTATTTTGTAATCCTCTTGTACTGAGAACCTTCTCATCACTGTACCATTCCTTACTTGCAAAATACGTTTATACCAGGACCAGCACTGCTCCTACTGAAATCAGGAGTTTTGCCAGTGGAAGCAGAACTGGCCCGTTCTGTTCTGAGAGCAAAAACCTATCTGTATCATCTAACATCATCCAACAAACATCCTCTGCTTGCTGTCACCCTTCCCTCCCTCACATAAAAATCCAGGGAACTGCCCCAGGAAGAACAGATACAGCTGAATATTTTGGGACTAATTCTACTTATCCATCCTGAAGAATCTCATGTATTTATGTGGACTAACTTCATGAGATCACCACTCTAAATGGGAGCAGAATTTGTCCCTTTGTGCATTTCAATCATAAACGTTGCTTGGGTGGTTGGTCTTTTGTGATCTTACAACTGAACAGACATAGTACTTGAGAAAAGATCAGTGCCCAAACCTTCAAGAACCTGGATGCAGCCAAAGCATACGTGTACCTGGTGATCTACCCAGACAGAAAACTCTTTTGTGATGAGAACACTTTTTGCTGCAGCTTGGAGAGGTGCAGCTGCCTGTTTAGCCGTGGAGCAGCCACGTGTAAGTTACCAGAGCTCTGCTTATCCTTCCCTGCATCGGGATGCAGCATTACCACGTACTAGTACATAATGCACGGTTTATGCAACGCGTAAAACTGTGTTCTTTGGCAGCAAGGAAAGGTCTGCAGCAAACTGCAGGGGCCCAATTAATATAATTATAGTTTATTTTTAGTAGTGTAGACTTTGTTCATTAGTTACTTATTTGACATAAATTAAATTTCACGTGATGTTCTGCAATTCTCTGTTCAATTACAAAGTTAATTTAAGACTAAATTTCTAAATTAAAGTGAAATCAAGGTTGCATTATCAATGTTTACATTATCAATACTGCAACTTAAAAATTATTTAAATTAAAAAAAAAGCTGCGGAACTGCAAACACTCTATTTTATAGTAACACACTGAGCAAGACCATACTTTCCCCATGGGGCTAATTTACTATCCCCTGTTAAAACGTTCTTGAGCCTGATCCAAAAGCCACTGAAGTGAAAGGGAGCTCTCTGTTGACTTCAGTGGGCTTTGCATCAGGCCCACGGTGAGTGACAGCACAACAAAATTTCAGGGCATGCTTTCTGTACAATGCAAGTGCCAAAAAAACCATCCTTACTTTAGAAACGACTGGAAGTCTTCACATACTGCTTCACAGCCTGGCCATTTGCATACGCCGTGTCCATAGAGCGGATGGCTGTGTGAGTGCTCCTCGTGGGATAAACTGGAGGAGAGAAAGAGAAAAGAGAAAAAAGTGGCGTAACTGAAGGTACTGCGCCAATTAATCTTCACAAAGAACTTTCAGAGCAGCGAACAACAGATGCTGAAACATCCCTAATATCTCACGGTACCCACCTGACTCTGCCCATGGTTTTTCAAAACAGAATTAAACACCATTTGCAGTGAGAAACATGTGTCATTCTTACTTAGCTATCCTCCTACATTTCATTCATTAATTAAAAGCTTTGTAAAGAATTTAAATTAACATGGACGGGGGAGAAATCATTTGACAGACTTGCTTAATATCCTGCTTGATATTTTGCTAAGAAATTTATGAACATTGCGTATTTACAATTTAACTTAATCAGGAAGAAAAGTCATCTCCATGCAGCAGTATAACACAATACAACTGGCATCTCCACGCAACAGAGTATTCTTATAACACAATACAACCGGACCTGAGGCCTTCCTCACCACTACAGAAAGAGGAAAAGCATCAAGTTTGCAGCCTTGGCTTTCCCATCTTGTTATTTATTTATGAGGCTTTTTTGTTTGTTTGTTTTCACTTTGTTTGGTTGGTTTTCTTCCCCTCTCACTCACTCTTTCTTTGCACCAGTACAGCCACCTTATGTCCCAGTAAAGAAGGTTCACCGCTATTTTCAAATGCAAAATTCATCATAAAAAAGGGAACGATGTAATCAAAGGATTCCTCAATACGAGGGGTTAGCGGGGGCTATTAACCTTGCTAAGATTTGGCAGGAACGTCACAGAGCTTTCTATCTACTGAAATCAGGGTTAAAGAAAAAAATTCATACGAGCATGAAGGGGTTAATCCTTCAGCGGGATTCCAATCAATACGTAATGATTTGGCTGCACTGATCCAAGTCATGAGATGCTTTGATCCGGGCCATGTGGTGCTCAGGGAAATGTATCTGTTGCACTAACTGATGAACCATATTCTAAAATATCTTCTTTATTCAACTTTTTCACGGAAACTTCTTAAGTAACGGAATTATTTTTGCAACAATTTCCATAACCTTAGATGACTTTAAAAATAAAATGTCAAAATACTATTGAAAACTCTATTCTATGCTCATATACACATCTCTTTTTCATAGCAAATCTTTTTGCTACAGCATGCCTGTGCTGTATTATGAACTTCAAACATACACAAAGGATATGAACACATACCAGCATCTAGGTGTGGCCTTTATGACTTATTTTATCCTGGATTACAGGTAACGTTATGGATAAACACCTACTTTTTGTCATTTTACTTTTATACACATGTGGAAATGCTGTTTATTCTTGTTCTGTAATGCTATCTGCCCGCGTACTGCAACAAAATTGTGTTCTTGTTATTATTTCTGACACGCTGGATAGCAAGATCACTGTAGAACATACCCCTGAGATGTTATCCTGAACGAAAAGAAGTTGTGAGAGAAATTCTTGCCCAGATTCTGTCACTTTTGACTTCAGGCCCAACAAGAACCTGAAGATAATTGAAGGTGGTTTTAAAATTTTTTTTTCAGGGTTTTTTTTTATTAAGAAAGGTACAGATCTGACTGGAAAAGGTATTATGAGTTGTACATGAATCTAATTCATTATTTCATTAAAATATTATTTTTGGCTGTGTACAAATAGTTTCTCGAGCATAAATACATATATACATACATATATATATATATATATATATGCAAGGTAATTTCCTAAAAAAAATCCACTACAAGTGAAGAGCCTTAAAATGGCCTTTTCTGTAAGGCAATACTGCACTGGTTTAACTTCATCATTTTTTTTAAAACGTGCAAGTGGGGAGAAGCTCTATCAGGTAAGTTTTTAGAAGAACAAAGGGAGCGATGCATTCCTTGCAAGGAAATTAGAAAAACGCTGCACCACACATTCCTCAGCTGAGAAGGAGGGAGGGTGGCTGAAGGAGCACGGCTCACCCAAGCCAGACAGGCATATGGTCCGACACCCTCCATACACACTGGGAAAGAATAATTCAGAAAATAATGGGGTTTATCATCTACTTCCATACTTGAGTACAGCAAAGGGTGAGAAAGTAGGCTTCCATGTTAGCACTCCACTAAGGTCCATGAAAACTACACACGAAAGTCAGGATTTCAGTGTGTTTGGCAGAACACCCCCCAAAAAATTGCATTTTATTAGTTTGCACAGCTCACGCGCGTTACCCACGCACCGGGATGACTGCAGAAACGCCGTGTGACGCCAAGTTAAGGAGTCAGTCCCCTGTGGGTTTTAAGCACTGTAAATCTCATTATAATATCAACAGGAGTCACATGGCTTAAACCCCCAGCAGGGTTTTTTAAAGTTTCTCTGTGAGAGCCTAAAGGCCACGGCCAAGTCAACGGAAAGAGCCCTACCGAGATTTGTATTTATTTTTTAAATCCAAGTGCAAATCTCTTTTCTTTCCAGGGAACTTGCACAAGACAAGACAAACTATGTAGGACATGATACCCTGGTACTGTGTCCAAAGAAAATGACGGAATGACCGAGAGAGGATCAAACTGTAAACGCTGCTCGGGATGCCAAAGCCTAGTGCTGTCAATAACCAGGAAGATCGGTGGTGACTGTGAAGGGGAACTTAAAAGGTCATTTTGCTGACACGATGCTAAGCGTAACGTACCGGACACCTACGTAGAGCCTCCAGCGCCATTCGACAAAGCAGAGTTAACTACTTCGACTTACCAAAAATAGACACTTCAAAAAGAAAAAGAAAAACCCAAACCTCGGTATTGAAAGACAAACGCAGGCAGCCTCCGTAGGCAGCGCGCCTTTCCGAAGGCAGCTACTCCCACCCGGCTCCGCGGCGGTTTCAGCAGTGCCTTTCGGTGACCTTTATGTGTCAGTATCCGATTACTGCTATTTTATCCATCCCACTTTTGAAGATGTTATAGATTGCCACTTGTTCCCTGATAGAGCCTTAAGAAGCACCTCAAAACAAAACAAAGAGCGGGTTTATACAGAAGCGGATGTAACGCACAAAGGATACAGCCGGTGGAAATGAATGGAGAACTCTGTTTAACTGATCTAAGTACTCATTTTGTTTGAGCAAATAGAGGTGGAAAATGAGGATTTTAATCCAATACATAAACAAACAGCTTTGCGGGCACAATGCAAACCTATAATCTGAAACTGTTCAATGATATTTTGTCTGCATGCAAGCACAGTTTCTGTAAGCTGGATGCATCCTCGGTCTCGCTGCCGGAGACAGACTTTTTGAAGATCTGAGCATTGGCAAGCAGAAGCAAGTTTTAGGTCTGTTTGATTTCTAATGACACATTAGAGTAGGTGTTTGTTTCTGTCACCCTCTCCTTCCCAGGAACGCATATTCGTGGTTGGGTGATGCAACGCTAGTTAGTGGAAGTGATTTTATAACAAGACATAATTTTCAAAGAAGTGAAGGAACAAATGATGTAAAAATCAAGATTATGTGGGGTTTTTTTTGCTCTTTGTGAGGTATTTGCATACAAAATGCTTAACACAATAGAATTATTTCCAAATAATGTAATAGTACAGCATTATCACGTTGAAGTACAGCAAATAACCCTCTGGCAACTAAAACGCCTTGCGTAAGTCAGCTTATTCCTGACACAGGACAGAGTAACGAAATCCATGTGGGAAGCTGAAAGCTGCGTAAGTGTCCACTTAACTTCTGCTGCCTCCAGCCCGGTTTCCAGTAAGGAGAGGAGGGGAGAAGGGCCAGGCACTTCCACAGCTCCTCTGTGCTTGCCGCATAAGAGACAGGAGTTCTTACCCCTGCCTCCTTCAACATACGACGCTTTGTAACCCCAAGGATCTCCAGAGGGTATGGAAGCAAATTCACCACCTACTCTGGCAGGGATGGCTGTCAAAGCTGGTACCTGCACGGCCCCACTCTCCTGGACCACTCCAGCCATTTAACTTTTGGAATGTATCTGCTGTGCTACAGCATCCCTTGAAGAATCACGCTCTGGGACACAAAACAATGGGAGACAGAGAAACCACAGACAGCAAAAATGACAGTACACCCGAAAGAGAGACAGGAGCACGCTGGGTATCAGGGAAAGTAGTGACCGAAGTGCCAGCATGAATGTTACTTGTGTTGTACGGTTTAATTCAACCCATGCTTACTAACTGTGTGAAACCGGGTACTGTGCTTGTGCACACTGGCAGAAAAGTCACAGGTGGGTATAAAAACCAGCTAAGCAGTAGCCTCAGCAATAGTACTTCTGCCACACAGTGGACCGTATTTTAAATATTCACGATGCTGACATACTTCATATTCTGCACTCTCTCTTCCACATCTGCTTGGGCCAACGATCTTTGCCAAAACACAGGGGGAAGTCAGTGATGTAGAGAAGCATCCCTGATTTTCTGTTACAGTTATGAAGCATCTGCTCACGTTCTAACAGTGCAGAGAACATGCCTGAGCCACCTGCACACTGACAAATCAATACCACGTCTCCTGCTTTCCTCTTGGAAGGGGTTTGAGCACAGCACCCACAGAAACTGCAGAGCTGTACTCGTGACTGCCCGGTGAGCTCTCAAGCTCATCGAAAGGCACCAACAGAACAAAGTTGGTGAAAACATCACAATTCTGTGAGTCAGAAACACTTGCTCTATTTGATTTAAAATCAAAACGGAAGCAGTAATGATTAAATCCTTGTACCAACTGTACTCGAATGCAAGTTCCTGCCTTCACGACAGAATCAATTGAATAAAGATGTGTTTTGCGGTGAAGTTGCACTAGTGCAAATCCCCCTGAATTCTTACAACGGTGGTTTAGCACCTCTTTCTGCTCTAAACTGTGAATCTAAAAAGATCCAAAAGGGAAAAAATACAATGAAAACAATAACAATAAAAAATAATCAAGAAAATATTATGCCATATACTGGCATAATAGAAATAGACTGCTACTAGATATTCATACTTCCATCCTCAGTAACTGCCCAGAAAGCAGGTATTTGATCTGAACAGAGAATTGTCACCAGTGGCAGCTATACCTAGATCCAGCCTGCATATTTTTGGATGCTTTTTTAAGCTGTGTTTCTCCTCTTCCTCATTACTTTAGTCCATGTCCAGAATCAGGACTAGAAGCAGCTCATGTTTTACATCAAGCCCTATTGGAAGTAACAGGAGTGGTATATTACATTTTAAATGACTACACCAATTTAAGACAAATCAGGTTAAAACTGCAGCCCACAGGCTGAAATCCTGTCTTCTAATCGGTGTGCACTAACTTGTAGTATAAGGGGGGAAAAAGAAAAAAATAAAAAGCAGAGCCATAGCATTGCTGTTGTCACACAAGGCCAGCAAGGCACCCTGAACCACTGCCCCCCATCCTAACACCTCTGGCACTATGCTCTGTTGCAAGGAGAGAGCTGGAGCATTTGCAGCAAGACTAAGACAAAATCTGGCAAACATTCCCCTTCTCCTCTACCCCCATCCCCACTGCAAGTGCATAACCAGGCTGGATAATTATATGCATCGTCTTCTGGTTTTGATCTATGCACTGATGTTTGGATTATTAACCGGCGTTATGACCCTCCAGCACTCTAAATGTACTCCGTACTCCTTCCAGTGGCTCCTCTTCTTCCAGCCCCACAGCAAACTGCCGCAGGCCCGGACAGGCACTGCTCCACATCCTTTCCTTGGAGGAACTGAACGTATTTCTACACCATTTAAAAGAAATGCCCATTACAAAAAAAACCCCAGTATTGAATCCATCACTTATCTCAGGTGGAAGTTCCATTCCCGCACTTGAATTAACGAGTTTCTCTACTATTTAAAACTCTTATTTTTTATTTCAGCCTTGTGCCTAGGTACTGTAGTGAAAAGTACATCAAATACACCCAGGCACACACAATTTGAAACGCTGGATTTTAGATTCCAGCACTGCTAACTAACGAGAACAATTTTTTCCCCTCTTCTTCTTTGTAGCATCACTTCATGTACTTACACACCATAATCACATCCTCCTAGAGCCTCTATTTTTCCAGGGTGTAGATCTTTAATTCCCTTTAATCTGCCTTCATAGCCTATTCCCTCCAACTCCTTTATCATCTAGCTGCTCTCCTCTATATTTGCTCCAGCTTCTCTTTATCCTTTCTACAAGAGAGTGGCCAATTGTACATCACACTCTCAATGTGGTTTAACTGGTTCTGCATAAAGTAGAGCAGGAAAAAAAGGAGGACTCGGATGCAACATGCATGTTTATGCCTCCAGTGACTGCATTTACCTTTTTAACTAAGACATGGTACAGAGTGTCCCACCTTAATTTCTCAACCCTGATTATGCCTCAGCCATTTCCCACACAGCCGATGCTGAGCAGCTGACATGTCATGTCAAACCAGCAGTTCGGAATTTTTATTTCCTAGCTGGGCTACTTTCTACTTATCCCTGCTAAATCTCATTTTATTCCTCTCTGAACAGACTCCTAATTTATTCAGATGAAAATGGATTGATTCAGTATCTTAGTTTAATTAGGAAAAAAATGGGATCCTACCACTTTCTTGAGTTTTGGGGTTGGTTTTTATGCTTTTTTGTTGGTGGTTTGTTTTTTTTTAACTGACTTTCAGCACAGCAGTCCCATCCCTCTTACACACCCAATTTGCATGGCAGAGGGAGGTGGCAATGGCAAGGCTTTGGCCCCGATTCAGCAACGCTTTTAAGAACACGCGCAAGTTTAAAAACACGGGATTAGACCTTGGACTTCACCAAGACTGAGGTGTAAAATTACAAACGTACGAACATACTTTGTAAAAAGATCCTGTTTGCCAACCTTATTTTACTGTAATTTATATTCTGTTGTTACATTTAAATTTACAGTAAAAGAAAACACTGAGAAACAAGATCTATTCTTGTTTAACAAAATTACACTCTGTTACATTTAGAGTCGAGGCAAGTCTTTCACCCTTATATAAACCAGCGAGACGTCAACAAATATGATTAACACGGATTATTCACGTCAGTATTTTTCACCCCTGTCCCACAGGCACAACAAAACCCGCGCAGAAGGTGACTGTCACGTCGCATACAGCCTGGCAGCTCGCTGGGTGAGCCCTCGCCCACCGCACACCCCTGCGGCAGCCAGGAAAGAGCCCTTTGGGAAAACGTTTAGAAAAAAGTAATTAAGATAAATAACGACTCCGAGGGAGAAATACAGTTAAAGCGCTGAATTCTCGCTGCCACATGCTTTCCCTCTGAAGAATGCTGCTTAAAAAAAAAAAGAGCATTAAAATTGAGAGGACACAAGCGTACTTCCCCAGGGAAGCGTGCTGAATCATACAGGTAGTGTAAATATCATATGCTGCTGCAGGTGCCAGGCGGTCTATTTGTTTGTGTTTACTAAAAGGCATAACAAATAGTCACACTAAAACAGAACAACATTTGGCATTGGAATGATAGATACCAGAGCAGCCATAAATCACGTTCACTTGTTTATATCCAAACCGCTGTGCAGCGTTAATGCTTCAGCCCCCCTTTTTCAGGGAGACCTTTTCCTGTGATTTGCCCCTTTCAGGGGCAGTCACCAGCCTCTGGCTGGGCAACACTGAAATGCACTGAGCCTGAGGGGCTCAGCATCCTTCTCAAGTAGAGTATACCCAAGAAAAAAGATGCAGCATTGCAAAAAAAAAAAAAAAAGGGGGGGAAAAAAAAGGAAAAAAAAAAAAAGAAGTAGTAAGAAACAGATTTGCGTGACATATATGGCCAGCTAACATCCTTTACAGCTTTGCAACTTCTGAGTTAATACACAGTATAAACAACGAGCAAAATGTTTCTTCCGAGCAAGACTTCCTGTAAACTGTTCATTAGAGTGGGGCCGGGCGCAGGGCTGGTGCACCTGCTGATTAACCATGCGCTCCAAGAATAAACAGAATCTGAAGCCAGCAAGATTGTTCTGGAATTTGCTCAGAGCTGGTTTTTCTTCCCCCATGTTATAAATTGGATTCTACCATAAAACAAACAGCAGAACATAGGTTGCTGAGAGTTAAAATCTACTTTTTACACTACATTGACCACAGCACCCACAGGCACAGCTACAATGTCTTTCTATGAATGGGACAGATTGCCATATGGATGCAGACACTGAACAAGCTGTACAACTCCTGGCGACAAGTGCCTGGGGGACTGTCCTATATTAGCACCACCTGTGCTGGGGAAATTGTGCTCTGTGTATGAAATGGTATTTGAGGGCCCATCACGACGTTATTTTCGAGTACACACAAAAAGGAAAAATTACAGTTAAAAAGAATTCGCTGGCTAGCGGATCTGTTGCTCAGTTCCCGAGATCGTTTCCCAAAGGAATAGTTATCTTCTTTATTCACGCAGCCCAAAATGACAAGCTGCAACACATATTAGCAGTTTCCCTGCCTGGGCTTATACCCTCGTTTTAACGAGGAGAATACACTTCATCACACGCGTATTCTTTCCTGATCACACAGGAGAAATCACAGCCCTCTCACCTTAGAAACACCAGCTACATGGAAAAACACCCCATGGCATTACACAAACGTTGCTCCAGCAGCAAGCAACGCAATATCAATTTTCCTTGGGCTCCTTCCTCCCACCCTCCACGTGCAGCAGGTAGAGCCACAAATCCCAATTACCGACTTTCAGTGTGCATCCCACTACTTTGAAAACACAACCCTGTCTGACTGACAAAAACAGAGCTCCAGATCAGAACAAGATGTCGAGGGAGGGGGGAGAAGGGAAAAGAGGTACAAGCAGTACCTAGCTGCTCTACGAAAAGAGAATTCCCCCTCTCCAAACTGCAAGGAAAAAAGGATGCCAAGAAAAAGAAAAGTAAAATAAATTGAATTAAAGAAAAACAGTTGTAAAGTGAACATTACAACCTGGGAAAAATGATGTCATTTTATTGAGAAACTCATTTTTTTCCA
This sequence comes from Tauraco erythrolophus, assembly GCF_009769465.1. NCBI lineage: Eukaryota > Metazoa > Chordata > Aves > Musophagiformes > Musophagidae > Tauraco > Tauraco erythrolophus. The sequence goes on along the minus strand of NC_141476.1, from coordinate 5,274,686 downwards.
TTAAACCACAGTGAAACGGATAAAGTTTATACAGCTTAATGGTGGAGTTTTACTTTAAATGCTACTCAATATCTTAGCAGTACGATATAACAGCTGTCATACTAACTGCTCGATTTTTATTGAACAGCAGAGAAAATAGTCACACGAAAATCACCTAACTTCTCCTCTACTTTTACGGCATTTTCAAGGGTGTTTCTTTTCCACTCTCAGGCTGTGATATGCATGATAAAAAAAATAACACAGCTCTTCATTAGCTCCCTGCTCAGCTCTTTAGGATAGTCAGATCTCCCAGGCAAATGCTGAGGAAGGACAACTTGCACACAGGAGGAAATAAAAAGAAACAAGAATCCACGGTGCAGTAAAACAAAACCAGGTCCCTTTTTAAGACTACTACATAAACACCTCTAATAAAAGAAGAGGACAAATTTTCATTGGACTTCAAGTATTTAGACAGGAATGTTTTAGTAAAAGTTTAACTGTAAGGCGCATGCAATTAACAGAAAGCTATCAGCTATTTCTCTGGTATGTAAAAATAGCATTAAGCTGTATTAAATGCACGTGTAAGTATCTCAGTTGCAAGAAAAGGGAGGAGATATGCAAAGCACTCAGATATCAAACAATGATCTGTCGGCCAGATGGAGGAATAAAACAATACATATGCTAAAATTTGGAAAAGTTCTGTTCGGCGTCTGCCAAGGCTCACCCAATCTATTTTAAGTGCTTTTTGATACATTAGCTTAGTGTTTGGAGTTGTACAACCGATGGTTATTACATGGGACCAGAAAGCAGCGCAGTGTGGGCGTGCAGGAGCTCCCCAGTGCCGGGGCAGCTTCCCCAGCACCACAGTGTCAGACACAGAACGCTTATTCAGCAAAGGGCCCCATCGAGTAATCACAGACAGGTTAACTGCGCATCTTCTTGCAGGGAAAAAAAACCCAAATAAAACCAGAAACAATTTTCCAGCATTTAGTGAAACCAATTCTTTGAAAAGCACAATTTGAGCTCCCGGGCAGACCGAGGAGCGAGCGGTACCGCACAACCAACTCAGCAGAAGGTTTCTCAAAAACACGGATGCTGCGGCAGACCGTAGGTGCGGGCGACACGAAGGACACTACGCACCCGAATCTGAAAAGCAGAAACAATAAAAAGTGCCTGATAAGGCTTAACACTGAAGACTAACAACTCCAGGTCTGAGTCACGGCTGATATTTTTTGAAAGCTGATTAGGGAGAGAAGTGACTCAGATGGGGACAGCATACAGTAGCTGGTGGCGATTCCGTTGGTGGGAGAGCGTGCGCCAAGGGATGAGGCAGTGGGACGCTTTGGGGTGTACTGCATGCAATGAGAAGAAACAACAGCAGCCATGTAGAGAGTGAAATGGTTTATGGGATGTGCAGTTGGGTGTCCAGGCTCGGCTCGAGTCTCTGAGTCCAACCCAAGTTCACAGCGAGGATGCTGCATGCAGGCACCTGAGCTGCTCAGACCGTGGGTGACAAAGGTCGTGATGGGCTTCTTGTACACGGAGCAGCTGAAAGGACCCAGGAGCACCAGTTTCTTAGGGGGGAATGGGTCTGAGGTAACTGAATCTAACGAAACGCTGCTGATGGCAAAGTATAATGAGCTAAAATCAACTGCACAGAGCAACTGAGAGGAGCCGACACGGATGAGCAGATTTGATGCTGGCACCAGTGCAGAACGAATGCCAGGGACGACGCGGAGAGGCAGGCCAAGAGAGGATCAGGCCCTGGGAGCATATGGACTGCAGGCTGAACTGTTTCATCCCGAGCATTAATAATGGACCGAAATCTGTAATTTTTAATTGTGCTGAATCCTAATGACCTCATCTAAGGGCCTTGGGATTTTGATGGAGGATCAGCTGGCACGGAAGATAACAACAGTAAAACACGACGCATTAAGCCTAACCAGCAGATCAACAGTCTGCCACGCCGTTCCTCTCACTTCCCTTCAGATCCTTCTCCAGACTCCTTCCTCCTGCGACACTTTCAAGAAAAAGTAATTTTAAAATCCCTTTGTTTATCCCATCTATTTTTCCTATGAGATGGCTGCTTCCTCATGTGGAAGGACAAGACTCAAGCATGGCTGGAAGCGGTATAAAGACAATAATGGACAAACATGGAATTGCTAGAGGATGGAGAAAGGTCTCTTGGACACGTGGCTTCCACCTTTACCAACTCTTCACCTTACCCCTTGCAAACAGACACACTTCCTAAATTAACTCACTTGTTTATGTACACCCTGTCACGGCTGCAGCTAATACAGAAGGGTGCCTGGGGATGGGACCAGCACACAGGCACCCAAACCACTCCACAGCCCCCTCCGATCATCTGGTTGAAGCCCAAGCTGGAGGAAGCTCCGCTCACCACAAAGCACTGATGAATTCTGCACCGTTCTGCTTTTCCAAACCTACCTACATCGGGAATATTCCGAAGCACGTAGGTTTCGGGACGCCCGTTGCTCACCACGTTATAAAGTTAGCAGTCACCTGAAGTGACCAAGCATCCACTCACTTTGTTTTGCTGTTTCTCTTAAGAAAACGATCAAGCTTCCCCCAAATAAGATGCAGTGGAAGGAGATGGAAAGCGGGTACTGCCCTTGACATTTCTAAGTACAGCAGATGTACTGAATGGGCTCCCGTTATTTATTTACTTGTGTAGAGAAAATGCTTATTACTGAAGAAACCCAAAGGCTGGTAAGATGATGAGATGGTCTCACTTTCGCTTATCCTGAGTGAATACAAGTATCTATAACTAAATATTTCCCTTAGGGTACTGATGACTGAGGTATGTTTATTGCATTGAGTGAATTTATATATATAATCAGCACAATAAACATTATTAAATTGTCTGAGTAAAATCAAAGCATGAAACACACAGTCAGTGCTGAATTCTAATGATGCTGAATGCCCATGATTGCATGGGGAAAGGATCTTAACAAGCCTTGATTTGAGCTTTGGCATCCGCCTCACAAATCACACGAAATGTTCTCTCTTTAATAGTGCTGAATATTGATAAATGTCTCTGCACGGCACAACAGGGAAGTTGGTCTCTATTGGCAATCTTTACCAAAGTGTGTTTTTTCCTTCTCTACACTCAAGGGTTTACCCTGAATGATTTAATTATAATTTTCCTTGTGTAAGACAAATTAAAGAGGAGAGTAGGAGTGTCATGCCAAAGCAGATTATTTATCTCCTTAACAGATTGCTGTGCACCAAACCCCAGAGCTGCTGCTGCTGCTACTTACAGAAACTGGGCAAAATGTGGGACAAAAGCATAGATGTAATATACATTTAAAGCCCAAATGAATGAAGCATTAACCCATTATTTATAGCTGGAATTGCTTCATTCCTGTGAAAGCCGTACACGCAGAGCACGCGGAAACCAAGTGCAGCGCCACGATGCTCCCGGCCCCTGCCCAGGAGCGGACGACGCCTCCTGCTTTTGACCATATTTTTGCTTTTCAAACGTCTTGGGGTGACTCTGGCCACCCACCTGCTTTTGGCTTTTTTGCCATGAAGGAGAACAACTGTTGTCACTCGGCTCCGAGCACAGCAGCCCCATGGCGGCCACTGTCACCGGTGGCACCAGATCTGTGCCCCTGCAGCCTGATCAGGACTAAAACTTTGCCATGCACACCCACGAGGCCGGGCCCGTGGCACGGCGACGCGTGGGCATGCCAAGCAGCCGACGACTCTGTTTCTCCTGCTGTTTTAAATCCCTTGTTTATAACCAAAAGGTGTTTTTACCCAAGACGTTCAGCAGAGCTGCTGCTCGCCCGGCGACTTTTACGCCGGTGCCTCTGCGGTCAGCTGAGTGCCTCCTGTCCTGCGGGTCTCGAGCAGCCTCAGAACCCGACCTGTGGGGTCAGGAACACTGTAAAACACAGCCTGAACTGTCCCAGTGACACGTGCCAGAGATGACAGCGATGAGAGTAACTCCCACATAACCAACTTGCCTCCTGCAGCCCACTCTTTCTCAAAAGCCCAAGAGGAAGGGGAGGGGGATGAAGAGCTTTACAGCACACCCTAAAAGTTAATGTTACCTGTATATGATTATTTATTGCTGCTGGGCAGTCGTTACGATGTGGCTGTGCTTAACTGTTGGGACACTTACAGCTTTTACTATGTGCTTTTTATTGTTGTTTGAATCTAAATAAATAGCTGCTGGCTGTTTCAGACCAAAGCTAACAGCCACGTGCACAGAAGGTGCAGGAACAAGAGAGGGGAAGCCGCAACCCAAATACGTGCCCTGGCCAGCTCAAGCTGCGGGCTTATGTGATGGGAGGTGGAAGGGCTGATGTCTCCCTTGTGAGCCCTTCCCACAGCCCCATCTGGCCCGAGCGTGGGCTAGGGACCACCTCTGCAGGTGTGGTTGTATTTGCGAGCTCAGTTGTTGTGTCGAACCAGCTGGGTGCAAGAACACGCACAGGTTTGTCTCCAAGTCCAGTCAAGTCGTGCTCCCAGCAGACTCGTGATTATTTCTGGTCTTAACCTTTGCAATCAAAAAACAACCAAAACGCTGCTCAAATCTGTGCTCTCTCTTTCTTAAGTACCCTAAAATTTCACCTTCTCTGGGCTTTCAGATACACATCTGACGGCACAGCACGGCTACTCTTTTCCCAGTGCTTGCTCACTCACCACCCTGAACTCCCTGCCTGTAGCTAAACACCATTTCAGAAAGAAACCCAGTGCAACACATCTCAACAAGAGGAGTTTCTGTGTCATATGAAATCCAGGCAGGCACCACGGTGCCTGATGAGACTGCAACAAAACCCTTAAGTGCATCAGTAGGCATTCTTCTGCGCGTGGTCTCCTGCTCTACTTATGGATAAAGATGTAATTCAATCACTGCAGCAAATGGATGGCGTAAACCCTCCATGTACCAAACAGAGGCAAGATAAAGCAAAGTCTGTAGCTCTCATTTGTATTCCTAAATATACCTATTTTTTGTGTTTTGATATTGTAGAGAACTCAATAGATATGTAAGAAAAGTATAATGGCAAGCTTTAACAATAAAGCTATCAATTCGACCACTGAGAGTTTTAAGTCTTCTAAACTAAGACAATCTCAAACAATACCATGGCATGTTTATACCTTCCTAGTTAATTTACTTGGAACTTTACTAATAAAAACATATGCATCGCCTTGTTTGTAGATCCCAGTTGCCTCCAGGCCACAATTACAGGACTCAAGACACACGGATTTCCAGTTCTGCTTGACAGGATACACAGGGAAAATTCTTACTTCAGAACAGATTCCTGCATCTCTGCCGCACTTCAAACTTAACAGCAATGGCATCCTGTTTCCTCGGTTGGACTGCCATTAGCAGACAACACATACCTCTATACAGTGAAAGAAGATCCATTTCACTGCATGGGTTTTTATTTTACATACTTGGTAAGAAAAACATAGATAAAAAATTTATTGAAAGGTCATAAACCCACAGCTCTATAAGCAGCAAAAAGGGAATTTAATTGTTTAATAAACATCAAATTGTTTTTAGTATCCCATGTAAGTCTTCATGAAAACCATGTCCTTGACACTAACACGCATTATAAATGTATACGCTGATGTTGCCCCACATGTCCTTGCATCGGATATAAAATGATGCCTTACACACGCAGAGCAGTTCTTTCAACGGGGGGTGTGCTCTCCTTTAAAATCCATCTATTCCCAACAGCACTATTTTCTTAATATTAGAAAGATATAAGAGGTATTTATATAGCTTCCCTATCAATCTACTTTCAGACCACCAGAAATATAAACTCTATGGCTTAAAAATTCCATTATCCTCTTTCTAATGAATGAAAGGAGGACGGAAAGACAAAGCCATCAGTTTCCATAAAATCCAGCTTTCACTAGTGTCTGCTATAACATTTCGAGATGGGCAAAGGGACTCTCCTGAATGCAAAGAAGCACTGCCCTCCCCGGTGCGCCCAGGCTCGCACGCTCCCAGGGACCCTTCTCTTCCTCCTCCTCCTCCTCTTCTAGCAGCAATGCCAAGGCTGCAGCAGGCACTGGCACCCACGGCCCGAGCTCCTGGGACCGTCTATCTCACCATAAGCGAAAGTTATGTTGTTAGACACGCCTCAGTGAAATCTGGGGGTGTAAAGAAACAAACCTGCAATAAAGCATCCTTCGGAATAAAGCAGAGCCCGCGCCGAGAAGCACGTCAACAGACAACCCCTGATTTAAGCCATTTCTTTTAACAATGCAAGCCTAGCAAGTATAAATTAACTCACGCTTTTAAAAGCCAAACAACACCAGTTAGTTAATTTTATCAGCATTTAAAAAAAAAAAAAAACACTTTGTTTTAGAGAAATCTGGTGAACTCAAGCCTATCCTGCGTTGTGAAAGCAGGTAAATACGGAGTAGGGAGGGGAAAAAAAAAGGCAAATGTGTTAGATGAGATGGGCACTGAAATCTGGCAGAAAAACAAGTGGTAAAACAGCCTGTACTGACCAACAGATTTGTTTTCCTCACCTCCAGCCTGCAAACCCAAAGCACATCAAGACTGACACCACCTGTGATGCAAAACTCAAAATACCAGCTTACGTTCTTCACACTTCCCCCAATATCCTTATCCAATGCACTTCTAATTAGCTAATTGTGCCCACATTGATCCAATTAACAAGCCATAGAGATGTGAACAAAAAGAGCATATTCTGCCCAGTGGAGACTCTATTCAACCACGCCAAAACCAGACAGAGCAAGACGTGGAGGACAAAACCGAGGCCAAGGCGGTTGGCCACCGCTCCCGAGGATTTCGCCATCATTTCGGCTCGCCATCCGGAGATGCTCTCGGGTGGAAACCCCACCGGCACCTACCTCTCCCGTTTAGGAGTGTGGACTGATAACTGTCCATTAGTTGAGGCGTGTGGGTTGATGATTAAGGAGGTCTTAGACGGCGCGGAGGAGGAGACGCAGGTGGTGGACAGGTCCAGGCTGCTGTGGTTGTTGCTGGCTGCCTCCTCCGCTGTGTGCGAGCTTGTCACTTCCTTCCAGAGCTGCTGCAGTTCTGTTGGAATCATGCCTGAAACAAACAAATTGGATAATTAAATCAATTAACAGCTAATTCGGCCGTCTTCAAACAGTAATTAAATCAAAGAGTCAGTAAACAAAGCCTAGTGTTAGTTTTGTGTGTGTGTGTTTTTGTGCATGTATTTTTTTTATTAATAACTAAAGGCTAATACTGAACGCATCTCTGCTAAATTTTCTAGTGTCACACCTGCAATACCTCTGTAATGCAAAATTCGGGGTGTGGGGCACGGGGGTCCTCACAACACACCACCCACCCGAAGCTCCATGTTAATTACTATTATTTTTTGTAATTAAAATCACAGAGGGTCCGTTTCCAGAGTCCCTACTCAGGCAGATTTCGCCCCAAGGCTGACAGTAAAGGTGGCCAAGGGCTACTCCGCAGTCAGCTGAAGAAATTTTATTTTTTTTTTACATATACTATTTATTTTATTTTTTTTTAAGAAAAGCGAATACTTTCTAACCTGTTTTTAAAAGAAATTAAGTTCTTAGAAAAAAACAACAACTCAGCTTTATTATTATGACAACGCAAACCACAATATGACTAATTTTGTGCTTAAGTTTTAAATGATGACAAATAGCTTTGTTATTAAATACAGTTTTTATTAATCACTTTTAGACATAAATTATGAATTCATATTGTCTTCCTGAAATGCTTTTCAAATTTTAACAGTCAAATTGATTATACTATGATTATTTCATTAACACACCTATCTTTCTCATTAATTTTGGTTTCTCGAACTGCTCACTTAATTGATGGATGTGTCTACTGAAAAACTGTGTAACTTTCTACACAAGTAACACTATTATTACTGTCATTTCTTAGATCGATGCTAATGAGCCATTCAAAAGTAAAACGAAAACATAAAATAAGCTTCAAGAAATAATAATAAAAATAAAATATTTTTTTCATTGCACCAAAACGGACACCAGGCTTAGGACATGGCCTTCAACAAACAAGGTAAGTGAAAACTTTGCAGACTCCAGTGGGCCCAACTGAAGGCTGGAAGAGGAGCCGCGCGCGTCGGCGTGACACGGGGTCGCGCTGAGATCATGCTTTCGGATAACGCGTATGTTTGTGACATGGTCAAACAAGTCAAGTTTCTCTCACTGAGGACAATTTCAGTGCTCTTTCAGAGAAGGCCATGGGAAAAAATTAGCAGTAGAGATGCATCACTTAAATATTCAGGGGGAAATAATAATAATAAAAAAAAAAAAGACAGCCAGTGTCTGTGTGATTTTAAAGAGGTTTCTCGTCACTGTCCTTCCAGATCATCATTTGGGTGGCCGTTCATTGTCTCAGCGGATTGAGCACTGGAGCTATCCTAAGGAAATCTGCCATTTTCTGAGTGTACAGCAGTGGCTCACACAGGCATGTATCTCACCAAACCTAAGGTACTGAAATAAAAAAAAATTAAAAAAATAGAGGCAGTATGCATTATATTCATTTGAAACACATAATAAAAAATGCCAAGGTCTAAATTTAATTTATTTTTGTCATTTAGAATACAATGGATAGATAATCATCTCAACGTGATCAGCCAAACATCTTTACTTTGCTAAACTGTTAAAGATTTTAATTATGCTAGCTTTGGAGAGCACTGGTCTAATGAGGCGATAGACTCCAGAGAATCTAAGTGGTTAAGAACTGTGAAATGAGTCTGATAGGATTTTTTTATATTCACCGTGGATCGTTTGCATATCAAAGAGGAGTAAATTATTGCACGACAGACCAATAACCTTCCCCGCCTTTCCGAGAGTAGCATTAACAAAAACAGTTGGTCTCCGGTAACGGTTCACTACAAAAAAACGCTAAAATCCTTAAGTATCTGCAATTAATATATATTATGAAAGAGGCTTCAATTTATACATTAAGTGATCAGATATTCTGAGGACACATCCGCTTCTCTAAAGCCACGTCATTTTCCTTTCATCAGACCCAAACGCCAATTACATTTTGATGGATTTTGTCCCAAATGAGCATTTAGTTATTAGACACATTCAATTATTACTTGTCCCCTGAAATTAAACCTCTGAGCAAATTAAACAAAGAAAAAGGTCAGTACACAAGCCTGTGTCCTGTTTTGCTGTAGCGGGGCTATTATTTTCAAACACCTTGCGAAGTGACAGCGTGGGATGTATTTTTAGCTAACACGCTTGACAGGACTGTCTGCGCACTAACAATTACCTGCGAGCACGGCTGACCCTTACACCACTGTTTACTCAATTGAAACAATAGTGAATAGACTTGTCTGTTGATGATAACATATTGATATGAGACCATATGAGTCGACACCTATTTTTATTTTCCAGAATAAGCAAATAGGGAAAGAATAACTGGCCTTTTTTTTTTTTTTTTTTTTTTTTTGCCACCACCTCCTTATCTGGATTTCTGCAGGTTTTTAATTAATAGACAGGCTAGCATCCACTCTCTTCTATCTGTCCCCCTTTTCTCCTCTCCCCTTTCCCTCTCCTCCTGGTCACTTCTGGATCTATTAATGCTTTATCCCAAGGAAAAGCTTGCAAGCGTTACAGCCATTAAATTACACATACACATAATATTTATACTTTGCTGTAGATCCTCCAAAAGTCAAGGGCTTTGGTCTAACTTCCTATACAATTGTAACTCATATTAGCACTAGCAACAACTACACCACATATTTAAAGAAAAACAACACAAACCCAGTCGTGTGGGGGCAAAATGCTGGAGATAATAAGGAGGATTTCATACTGGGTGACATTAAACTGAAGAGTTAACTGTGATGTCATACGCATCCGCACACAACCCGTCACTTAAAAACGACAACATCACTGACATCACTTGATTAATAAAACGAAAGTAAAAAAAGCCTCTCTCCTCCTTCCCCAAATTTAGTTCTTTTAGAATAATTGCGGAGAGAATTCCTAACTAACCTGCCAAACTGGGCAGCCGAAAGGTGCGCTCATTACTCATCCGGAAAAACGGTTAAATAAAATAATAGAACAAATGGTAAAAGCCAGTCAAATAGATCCACGCACACTCACAATAAATTATGTAATTTACCATTTAACAGTTTCATTTGAGCAGCGAGAGCTAAATTTTAAGTCGGATTCCCAGAACTGCGCTGCAATTACCCGAGACCGCTACTGCCGGCGCTGCAACTTCGTCCGTACCAGTAACGGGATTCAGACCTGAAACTGCCAAATCTACAGGAGCAATCAGGCACCCAGATGTCGCAGCCCTATTATTTTCACTCGCTGGTGATCTGAAGTGTGATTTGCAGTTTCATTCTGCAGATACTAAAGATCTAGCCCTCGCAGCTCAGAACACTGCTGAAATGTGGTTTATTTTTAAATTGCTACTACGTACAGATGTAAAATCTAGATTATAGATGTGTCTAAATACCAAGCAGCGAAGATCACACAAATATAACATTAAAGGATGTGCTGTTTTGAGTAAGACAATAGCCGAGCACTAAAACCTGAAATGAAACTAAAATACAGCTTTAAACAATGTATTAATTCTAAAAATATAACCAAAAAAATCACTTACAAAGTAGCATTCTCTCCTTAGAAACATTTATTACTATTACAGATACTTAAGAATAAAAGCAAAATGCTTTTAACTGAATTCATAGCTACATTTACTAGAGGGATGATTTTATTATTTTTTTTATACGCACATCTACAGTATTTGTGTCAGTCTTGCAAACTGTTCTGAAAACAAAAGGGAATGATATATCTCTCTTCTTTTTTTTTTTTTTTTTTTAAATAAGAAGTGTCCATTACCAATTATTTTAAACTATAGCCCTGGCTCCTCATTACATTTTTCAGGACAACTAGTCCCCTTCATTATGAAAGAAAATGTAGGCACAGGTTTAAAAAATGTATGTTGTGGGGACAGTTGACAGATGACTGCTCACAGAACTCAATTTCCCAACCCCAGGTATCACCGGCTCAAAGACAAACAGAGTTGCTCAACCTCTTTGTGTCCTTGTACCTCCATACCCAGGTGACCATGTTCAAGCAAGCAGAAAGTTGATTTAAACCTCATAATGACATCAGTTTTAAGCCATCGTCTCTCTGATAAAAAAAAATAAAATATCGTGCTGTACCGCAACCTGCCTGAATTCTCAAGTTACTCCTTCCTCCCGCTGCCGAGCCCCCAGCTCCAGCCGCCCCCAGCGCTCGCAGCTCATTTCCCTGCAAGAACCAGCCCTTTCTGCTTATGTTTATGTCGTCTCCGGCGTGCAACTCAGCACCCCTTAGGTTTTAAACACGCTTCTTCGCGAGGACTAATAGTTACACTACCCTGCTAACCATATCAATCAATGCCACGACTGCTGAATTACCTACTGGTGTCTCCGATGTGTTACCGCACAGATTACACTTCATGCATCACCACATTCATTTCTTTCACATTACACATGAGCGTGTCTTGTCACTGCCCAATTGCCCTCCTTTGGACAGCTTAACTGATGTACTATACAATGAACCTTCCCGAGCCAACTTAATAGTATAGGAGCTGTGGGAAAAATTAGAAAGGTTGAAGCTTCAGTCCGGTGGGTGTGCAGGAACAGCCTGGGATGCTTCCAACAATAAATCTGAAGTGTAATTAACGCACGTTACGACGTTTTGCAAGTATAAAGGGCATTCAGCCTGCATGCCCTTTTTCCTGGACTCGTTTCACACCTTCTCCCCATCACACTGTGCATCGACGGTGCCTGACCAACCACCACCCCAGGCCTGATCGTGAAGCTCCCAGCCAGGCACCACCTTGCTGCTCATCAGCCTCTGGCTCATGCGCGGGACCAGTCTAGGTCAGGCGTCCAGCTTTGGGATGCTGGAAAGCTAAACTGAGTCTTGCAGAGGGAGGTGCCAGGTACCCAAAAGCTGAACCTTTCCAGACAGCAGTTCGGTGCTCAAACACCTTTGTGGGTCTGGCAAAAATAAGCCGAAACAAACCAAGTCTGCTACACAGCAAAGCAGACTCCACTCCCCAGTTTCATCTCCCTTTATCCATGTAAGTTAATATTCACCAGCCACCTTGCTTGCCTTTTGCAGCTGCGCACAAAACAGGAGAGCGAAGAACAGAAGCAATTTTGTCCCGTCCCCCCCGTTTAACTGAATAGAGCTGAACTCTAAACTCATTATATGGTTTAGCAACTAGTAGCAGCCCTAAGGCTGCTTTGAAAAGCCCAAATCGTTCAACTTGAGCTGACTCAGGTTGTTGAGGTGGATGTTTAAATTTATTACGGGGCAAGGGAAGGAAAAGGCGTGATTATTCAGAAATACCAGCATCATGGTTGAAAGACCTGGTCTTCCCTGAGCCATGCCAACTTTGAACAGTCTGCTTTAATCAGAGCAGCCAGAGCCCAGGCAAGTCTGTTAAAATGTCCCAAGGCTTGCAGACAAGCCAGTTTAAGAAAAAAGTAAATTCAAGTCAGGGAGGAAAAGAGAGAATAAAAACCCCAGGTTGTAATCACTGTCAAAGGTACTGTGATTTAAGTAGTTATTGCTTTCAATGTACCAATATCCAAAAAAAAAAAAAAAAAAAAAAGGAATTTCAGCAAAGCAGTAACTTCTTGCAGAGTGCAGGACTGAATAAAGATGTAGGAGGATCTAGTTGTCAATAACACCATTACAATTAAACGGAGTTAATCCCAATTTGCCTCAGTGTGGAGGGAGGAACGAAGCCACGATGCACACAGGGAGGGAGATGAAGGCCGTGGAAACAGGCATGGAGAGGAGCCGCTGCCACCTCTCCCTCACGGCTGCGGCAAAGGGCAATCACATTTCTACAGCTCGGCAGCGTGCGGATCAGAGCTCCTCTGTGCCCGGCTCCGCGCCGGGGTGGAACCAGAAAGGGCCCAAGTAACACATTTAAAAAAGGAAAAGCTGCTCTCACGCTACCCTCAGCTATGAAGCCAGCACCAAGAACCGATTAAGACGCCTCCTGTGAAGGATTTCAAGCTCAGATTAGTACGACCAGCAGCCTCGAGCCCGCCGGACCAGCTACAGCTGCGCAAATTGAATCCCGACTCCAAACCGCCTGCCTCCCGCTAGCCAGGGCGGCCCACCATTTCAGCGGTGCCCTTCTCAAAAAATATCTTATGTCCATCCTGTCCGTCAGCATTTTTCTTTGCTTATTTTTTTATGAGCCTATAAGGTATCTCTCTCTCCTTCTCTTCCTGAGTGACGATTCCGTGCGTGTGTGTGCTATCGCTCTGCCAGACACCAGGCAGCTCCCAAACCCCTCACCTACCTTGTGCAAGGGGTTGCAAAGGCAGAGTAGGCTGGCCAGGCTGGATCGTTAGCAGCCCCTGACGCTGCAAGGACAGGAGGTGCTGCTGCTGCAACTGCTGCATCTGTAAGAGTTGTTGCTGAAAGGCCAACTGCTGTGTAGCCACCTGCTGTTGCTGGGGCTGGAAAAGAAAAAAAAATAATAATAAAAATGCACGTTTGTCAATAGAGAGCAAAGCACTAACAGAGGATTTACAGGGCTCCTTGTCTCTTCAACTTCTGATTGCAGTCACCTGGTATCAAGGCAAGCCAGTGAGCCCACCACCCCAAATCAAAGACCCCAGGGCACGCTGACGTGCTGGAGCTAACCACAGGGCTGCAGTCGATTCCCACCTCCAGTGGTTACTTTCATCCTACCTAAATCCCTCCTGCCATCCCAATTAAAAATGTATGCAGCGTTTCTTGGGGCACACTCCCGGGTCACCCTGGTCCACGTGGTCGTGTTCCAGCCCAGAAGCGGCTGCGTGTCAGTGGTGTGTACCGCAAACACTGCTGGCAGCTGTTACAGTTCCAGGTGATTCTTTGAGGCAAAGAACATGTATAACGTTGAGAATCGCCCCACGCAATGACATCACACTTCGACGTAATGAAAAACAACCCTGCGCTGTGCTCTGTTTGCTCATGCGAGGGTTGTCTCAACTATTAAGGCAATGCAACTGGCTTAATTTATGGTATTTTACACTTACTCTTTCTTACTCATCCATCAAGCCCCACAATACTTTCTGTTCTGTTCTGAATTGTTCTGCGCTGTATTTAAGGCTGCTACCTCTGCACTTTGAAATTTTTAATTATTCTCACTAGAAAGAAGATGGAGCTGCTTTACTCCACAGGGATGTGAACCTTGAACCTTCGAGGTGTAAACGAACATGTTGCTTTTCTCACTACTGTACCCGGAGAAGCTTTTAACTACTCTGTTTATCACTTCTGACATAAATAAATGAGAAAAAATCAGACCTTTGAAGAAGAAAAACTTCATCTAATATTGTTAATTAGCCATGACAAACGATGAAATAACATTGTAAATCTTTCATAGAAACAGCCACTAGATTTTAATTACACACATTCATAATTTAGCAAACAACATCTTACTTGAATGTGAGTGTTTAATATGTACAGTACTCCAGGCTTCAGAGTCCTTAATTTTGTTCAGTTAAGGAAGCCTCTAGGTTTTGCTTCCATGCTCATCTTGTGTTTTATTTGCTTTGTTCTTTAAAATCCATGAAAGGCTTTGCGTTTTGATAAATATCTTTTTATTTATTGTACAATGACAGGAGGAAAACTTTTGTTGTGTAAAACATCAATACATCATGCCAGTGTTTAGCAGTTCCTTGTGCTAGCCAAAAAAAATTAATGTAGATTTCCTTAGTAATTATCTGAGTGATAGAAAGATAATACAGTGCAGTAGTACAATAAATAGAAGGAAATTATCTAATATCCCTAATCTGCTAGGAATCATATCAAGGTGGAGGTCTTATACACATTATGGCTAACAATTACGGAAAGAAAATTAACTCTTACAAAACTACACACTTTCACAAGCAAACTCCAGCCAGATCCCAAGGTTTTTGTCGCCCTTCCTTCAGACTAAGCCAGAGGATCACTGGCCCCATCCCCTACTGGTGTCAAGCAGGGAAAAAAATTCCACCCGAGCTGCAGGAGCAGGACTGACGGACACCAGCCAGGGGTCTGCCCCCCATCTTCTCGTACCACCATGCCCCATCAACCTCAATACTGCAACCAACTGCATACCCACGACTCTACTGACAATCAGTCAGTCTATTTATCTTATTTATAAAGTCAATTAATCTAATTTTCAAAGAAAATCCAAGACTTCAAGAACACAGTTAAACAACTAGGTGTTTAGATATTCTGAAACTCGGGGAGTTTTCATTTCTTTGCAACAGCTTGCTCAGACAGATCCAGTTGTTGCAACTATTTGCAACGCTACCAGATGAATGCAAGCCCCAGCAACAGTTACAAAAAGAGTTAAGGTAATGTTTGTTCCCATAAATATTCATTTTCTAAATACATACATATATACTTTTTTTATATATATTTACATATTTCTAAAATAAATGGTAATACATAAAAATCTAGTTGTATCAATCTGTGTTTTACCTTTTTGTCATCTGAGCCTAAAGTTAGCATATTATTTTTTCAAAAAAAAACCCAAAAACCTTTACATAAAATTGACTGATGCCCGTTTGGTTGTCTTCTCAGCTATCCTAAGAAAAGCTCTTGAACGCTCTCCACTTTGAAAAGCCAGGATATAAAAGTATACAAGGCCCATTGTCCAAGAAAGAATTTAAAAGCAAGACACGTTGCCAAACTGCGCTCCCCACCCAGTTACCAAACACAGGATACAAGGCAGTTTGTTTACTTCTCACAATTGAATGCATACAAAAAAGGTCTCGGTGCAGTCCTGTTGTCAGGTCAGTAGTCAGCGTTAAAATGCTGAAATATCCTGATAAAACTTGCATTTTTGATCCCCTCCCTAAAGCTTCTGTCAAAGGTCTGTTTTCCTTTCTTAGGTTACTCCCTACTGCCTAACATAAACTGTCACAACTGCCGGAGGACAAACGGCCCTGTTCGGAAAACAACCCGCTCCGTCCAGCACCGCGGCACCAGGCAGGATCCTTCTGTGGCTCTGAAGCCCCCCTCGCCTCGGGGGGACCCGGCTTTGCCGGGGGAGAGGCAGCCCCGCGGGCGCGGGGCTCAGATCTCACCCCAACACCTCTTGTTTGTGCTAACGGGCACCGTGCAGTGCTCACCCTCTGCTACACCGCACAGCCCTCCAGTAAAACCCCCCAGAAGCCTTACTGGGGTCCGTCTGTTATGCTGCTTGGGGGTCGGATCCCTTTTATGAGCGAGGCTTGGGAGGTTTGTCGTGTTTTTCTTCTTTCACGACAGCACAATAGGACAGGGCACTACCAAAACGACTTGGGGGATGCAGTACATGGATACGCTTGTTCCGTCCGCCAAGGTACGAACTCAGCCCTCATTAGCACGGCAGCCGCTGGTCCCCACTACGGCTCTGCTCACCATGGGACCCCCACCGTCAATTTTTATTACAAGAGGGAGGGGGAGGAAGGGAAAAAAAAAAAAAAAAAGGTAAAAAAAAGACCACAGCTTGCATGCTAATTCAGCAAGAACAACCTCCTTAGGCAGGAAAAACGCGGCTGGACAAACCTGTGGGATGGAACGCATCCTTGAAACGGGCCTCTATGAGAACCATCAGCAGAAGTACCCCCCCAAAACCCCAGGAAAAGCTGCAGAGGCTTGGGCCCCTTGTTCTGGCAACAGATACCGTGTTAAAACGCTCTTCTTGAAACAGGAAGGAGTCCGTCCTCATTGTTGCTTTCGATAGTGCCATATCAGAAGTGTGACCACAGTAAATCAGTGTGTTAGATATTGAAATGCCATCACATTGTCTAACTTCCCTTCTCGTCTTTTTTAACACAAAGTATTTTTTTCTTTAAGCTCCAAGCCCTCATCTTTGTGTCTGAGATGCTCTCCTGTCTGACAACAGCAATTTAGAAGAGTTAACTTTTATCGTTCATTCTGCTGTGTAACTTTCCCCTTCAAATTTCTTTATCTGCCCTCTGAGCTCATCTGAACTTTCATGTTCTCCCAGCATGCAGGCTTGCATTCAAAACTATGTCTAATAGACCAAATAAGAGGTTAATAAGAAGTGGCAACAGAAAGAAAAAATACAATCCCTGGTAACTGATAAGAATGACAGTGGCAGCCCTTTATTGTTTGTCTTCAAATATAGAGTTAAAGATCTTTAAAAAACTAAATTTTGACGCCTTTGAAAAGAAAGAAGCACAAAATAACAACAGGGGGTTATTGCCTGCCAGCCACAGGGGAGAAGCTCCATAATTCTTATTCTCCCTTTTGAAGGCTGTTAGAAATCCGATTCAAAAAAGCAACAGCAGAAGGAGAAAGCCTCTTGAGGCTATCGCCATTTCCTGTGATCATGCATAATGCGTTTCAAAAGTGGGTTTTTACCAATTCTGTTGATCAATTGCACCTCCTTCATATTCCCTCTTTTTTCTGCTGTGTTTACATCTGATGTGACTCAATGACAAGCGCTGTCTGAGACTGTGAAACAGACCTGTCATGTTGATTTATGGGCGCATCAAACCACGACTTGTCCAAACTGAAGCTCGCAGTTCATTAATTAGAGAGTTGTGACTTTGAAGTCAGCTTTCAGACTGTGGTTTTTAACATTTGGCTTAATTTATATGCTCTTGAATGTGGATCTCTAAGGAAAAAACTGAAATTCCCTTCTTGTCTTTGAACTTCTTTTGACCGCACAATAATCATTTCTTTGTCCAGAGTGATGCCTGCATCCCAGAGTCATTAACGCGCATTGAACTGCCACTGATGAGTAAGCCCTACTGAATTAGAAAAACAGCCAGCAAAACAAAGCTGAGAGCATTCTGCACAGTGATATCTCACAATTACATGCCTTCCCTCCCTGTGCCATTTCCATTTTAATTACTGTTAGTCCTTTAGATTTACATTTTAGACACTTTTTAATCTGTTCCCTTTTTATTACAGTGGCGCCCGTAAGCGCGCCATGGTTAAGGTTGTGTCAGCGTTTCCATTATAAACCCCCCTATTTTCAGGGGTTTATAACTCAGCTGGAAAAATTCACTCTGGGTTGAAAACTTGGCACAGGTGGCACGATTTGCCGAAATTTCAAGCAGGAAGGGGAGGTGGTGAGAATCGGCACGCGCTTCGAGCGGCGCCACTTGCAAAGTGACGCGCGAGCGCTGCCGCTATCGCAGGACATCACGCAGCGTCTCGTGCCAAGCGGCAGCCTGCTAGGATCCGCCCAAGTCAGCCCTGATGTCAGATTAAACACAAAAGTCCCAAACTCCTTGTGACTAGAGGGGTGAACTCGGTGCCTTAAAAATAAACATAATTACAGCAAAATTAAAGCACCCTAAAAAACAACAAACAAAGTTTAGAACGTGACAGGTATTTTGAAAGGAAAATGTATTTAAAGGACGGGCAGAAACCACCCTGGTCTGTCCTGTTCCTGCCATGGACTGTGGTGGCATCAGAGCGAGGTCCCCTGCCACCACACCGTGAACAGGCAGCGTTCCCATGCTACCTCTGCATCTCAGACCTCCCTCCTCCGTGTCACCACCGATGCTGCTCCTCCTGCTAAGCCTGTGATGAGAGGAACGTGCAGCCAGAACCTCTCCGGTTGGAAAATGCAAGGCCAAATTCAACGTCTCTCAGCATTTTCCACTGTCTGAGAGAGGACAGCACTGTATCTGGGCCTGCTGCCTTGCCCCCTCCCCTTCAGAACATAACTAACTTCCAAAAGCACTCTCCCAGGATACAAGTCTAGATGCTTGCTCCAGTACTCACACCAAACATCAAGGCATGGTCCCCTGCTATAAAATATGTGGCAGCAAGCAAATGGAAAGCTCAGGAAAATACAGGCAAAAACAGGACAATAACTCTAAATCTGAAAGCTGAGACCCGATAGAGTCAGTTCAGTTGTGCAATCATTTATAAGATGAATGACAGTTTAATAGCCACTAGACAGTCCCCGGGGATCCGCGGTTTGAAAGTAAAATGGGTATTGTCTGTACCTCTTTAGGCTGTTTTCCAGCATGTTGTTGCTGTAAAAGTTGAAGCTGCAACTGTTCCTGTTGTTTCTTATAAAACTCTTGAAGCTGCTGCTACAAAGAAGAGGAAAGATGGTAAGTAACAAAGTGGAGAGCCAATTCAGTGTCCCTTTTGGTGTAACACACAAACTGTGATTTGAAAAATAGCATCCTTTTATCTGTAATGGTCTGACCTTTAGTTTGAAACTCGACAATAAATTCAGTGCACACTGACTATTCTTGGCATTATCGTTTGAAAAGTAATCTCCAAAATGAACTGATGAAAAACATACCATTTTCTACACAAACTAATTAAAATAAGGCAAGGAATGACCTTTGATTGTAACAACAAAGCCAAAATGCCCTTGCTGAGAGAGCCTGGCGAATCTCTGTTGTGAAACACACATGCTTTCTAAATGATAGGGTTTGACTGTATTAAGTGTTGTTCAATACATGCATAGACATCCCGGGAAATACTCTCCTCCTGCCTGCTCTCCAGATGTGCACCGGGCAGGCACCGCTCCGGCACGGCCAGGAGGGAGCACGGCAGCCAGGAGGGAGCACGCCAGGTCAGGCTGGGGCATGTGGTGACACCAGCCTGGGATTCATGAGCCCTCGCTGTGCCGTACCCTTCGGTGACGGAGCCTCGGGGCTCGTTGGTGGCCACCTTTCAGCTGAGAAAGGACTACGGGTGGTGAGAAACTCTAACACACTGCACGGCGTACGTTGGCTGAAATCGGCTTGCAAACCTCTTCACTTTTATTGCCACCATTTCCATAGTCCTTTACAGTTCCAGATGGATGTAACGAGGTCTGAAACAGGAAGCATGGCCCTACTACCTTGTTTGTTCCCATTAGTCAGGGCACACCGTGCTTTCTGGGGGATGCAGGCAAAAGCAACAGGGACATCTGCCGAAGTCCTGACACTTAAATATGCATCTGTATTATTTAGCTGATCTTGGAAACACTCCTAGCACTGCTCCCTGGATTTGTTTCCAGTAGCTATTTCTAGAATTAAAAACAAAAGAGCAGTCAGTTCATCTCAGAGCACGGCTGCTCCGAGGTACAGACAGTACAGATGTGGGCAGTGTCTTTCACAGGGAGCATTTTGGGAGGCGAAGCCATCCGGTATCTATAGGAGCCACCCGAGCGGCTGTTAAGGAAACAATTACCTGTTGAAGCATGAGTGCCTGCTGCTGTTGGAGCAGGACTTGGAGTTGCTGGGGAGTTAGCACTTGTTGCTGGAGGATCTGCTGCATTTGCTGGGGAGTGATCACTTGAGGTGTCATCATAGCCACCGACACTGGAACCTGAAGGGCAAGAGGAGAGCAAAGAGGGGGTCAGAGCGCATCGTCGCAGCATTCCCGCGCCTGGCATCGAGGGTGCGGAAGGCGAGAAAGTCTTTCCAGCCCACTGCAGCAGGCACAGAGGCACCAACCACATTGTCCTGGTGACTAAATTCTCCTTTTGTGAAACACGATTGCGACACAAATTCTTTAAAGCAAGCAGTATGGTAAACCCTGCTAAGATTTATTTATTTTTACGAGGAACCGTCAACTGGGTCCTTTCCCTCCCAGAAAGCCCTTGCCTTCCGTACCGAAATCCAACAGCCGAGTATCTGGCGCTGATGGGATCTAGTCCCTATTACGACAGGTTTTTAAGAAAATTGAAGGAAGGCTCAGTGATGTGAATAACAGCACTAGACTCCTATGCAATTTTAACAGAAAGGCCCTACCACGATGTCTTTACCATTCCACATTCACCAAGCATACAGATGTCTTCAATTCTTTCATATTATGTGAGATACCATTAAAAGCCGCTTTCCATGACATTTCAGTGACAAACAGCTACAGTGATGAACTTGATAGCATTTCATATTTGCAACTGTTAACACGTTTCTGCGCGGGCATCTTTGCAAGGAACCTGTACACTGTATCTGAAAGGATGATGTCTTGTTCAGATAAAACACTGACATTAAAATGACAGGCTGTCTTGGCCAAGGTTACACAAATTGTATTCAAGCGGATACCTAATGACAATGCTATGAATTCTGCAAGCTTTCTAGAATGTAATTTAGCTATTCAAAATAATCACTGCACTTGTGTTTAATTTGCAGACTACATGAGAACCATTTTGTCAGTCCTAGTAATGCAAGAAGACTATTTCCCTAGAAACCCATCCCGCTACCCTCCACCCCAAAAAACAAAAAGAAAAGGAGGAGGGAAAAAAAAAAACAATAGAGGAAAAGACAAAACCCATATGAGTTTTAACAGTCATATTTAAGCACCTTACTTTTCTATAGTTTCAAATCAAATACGTGACAGCACAAAACTAAAAGCGGTAAAGGATATACTTTGCTAAAAAGGATCTCCTGTCATCTCATGTGTTACAATAAAAGGTAATAATATGTTTAGCACTTTTTCTGCACACCACTTTTTAAAAAATCAGCAGACAATAGCTGATCAGAAGATAAAGGGAGTTTAAAAAAAAAAACCTTCCAGTGTAGTAGTAAGCAAGAGAGAAATGCAGTATTAATTTTATGTAACATAATGTCTTAATATGCAGTTTATCTTGACTTTTTCACATGATTTGTCCTGTCATTTGCATAGCAAGCTCTCATTCCTAATTTCACAGTCATTATGCACTGATGTCCTGATTTCTCAGCATCACTAATTTTGATGAACTAAAAATGGTTCCTGAAGGTCAGACGCATGTACACTGCACGTCTGCCCGCGTTGTTGTGTACATGTTGTGTGCCAGGGCCAGGCACTGCCTTGAAAACAGTTGTCTGAGCAAAGCCCAGCAAGGGCTCGCACGCCTCCGACATCCCATTAACGGGAAGGCGGCGAGGTCCTCTGTGCGTGGAACGGTGCATTCCCACATATCTAATGTGGTCCAGGCTAGTGTGAACGCAGGTAAATGGAGATTTAATTACGGGTCAAACTCCAGTCTCACTGAAGCCAGTGGCCGTTCTCCGGTGGCCGGCGTGGCTTGCCCGTGCCTATGGGAAAGCCACCAGCCGGCCGCCGCATCGTGCCACCATCCCACCATGCGGGACCAGCTCCGAGGACATTGAGTCATAAGGATGGGTAATCCCATTAATTTAGAATATCTTAATCCGTAGTCTTCTAGAAAACTTTTCTGGGAGTAGAAAATTATTTAATTAAATCCTGCCGTCACTATCTTCGCCCCGAAGCGTGACTCACCTTCATTATTCTCATCCCCAGAGAAGTTTACTTTACCCTCGGGTTTGTACTACCTTTCATTGAAGTTGGACTGAGCAAACAGAAGAGGAAGCATGTTTAAGTATGTTTTCTGTGCCCTTCTTGGAAGATTGACAACACAAATACTCTTCAGTCAGATTTATGACGACAAGCAGGGATACAGACAGGAATAGGGTGGGGTGCTGTAAACCCTACACATCGGTGATTAATACGAAAGGCCGCATTCTGCCGTCAGCTATGCAGAGACAACTCCCATTCACTTCCATGCCTTTTTTGCATGTTTATCTTGGGATAAATCTTAGGGATTTGGCCCTGCCTTTGAAAATTGGCCACGTACCTTCCGGTGAAGAATATCCTAGCTGCGCACTCTTTGCTAGAACAGAAGCACTTAACTAGCAAGAAAAGAAAAAATTAGATATTTTATATATATGTATGGCACACCTAGGAGCACAAGTTTGCATTGATCCGTCCAACTTCATTTTACCATCTGAAACCACATTTTCACACCACATCTGTGCCTCTGAAGAAGGCCCTGCCTTCCATTTATAAACACGGCGAACAGCCACATTTAGTCCAAGTCTGTACTTCAGTTTATCACGAAAGCAACTTACGGAAACCTTTTACAAAGAAATGCAAACAAACCAGAAATTACGGCGTTAAAAAAGACATGCGTGTCCCGGACAAGCGTGGGCACACGCGGTTTGAGGACTTTAAAATGATAGCCTATATATACACTCTCTTAACTCCCAACGTCCAACTTTTTCATGTAGCTAGTCCCTGGTAATACTGGGAATCAAAGGGCATGCAGCACCAGCAATAGGCTATTATAGCCCACACTTTATTACCCATTACTACCGAGGTCATTAGCGGTAAGAGTGATTGTACCGGTCTTAACCTATTGATCATTGTAACTACTATCATTTAATCCCGTGTTGAATGTCTGGAAAGCTGCTAAAGGCACACAAGAGAGAGTGCTTTAGAGATGAGAAATATAGCCAAAGCTTGGAAATTACACTTTGATTCATAAAATCTAGCCAGTGGTTTAAATCAATAGTATTTAAAACAGTCATGTAAGTTCTTAACTACAGCTCTCTAATATTTATGGGTCCCTTTTTGAGTGTATTCAGTCAAAACTAAACTTTATTTTAGATCCTGTGCAATATACTTTACATTACGTTAGATAAAAAATATTTATTTCTGATATTTTGTCCGATAGTAAACGAAACCTCAACCGTGGGCTATAAATTAATTTTAGATTTCTATCTCTCAGATGTCAACTTAAACGCGTTGCCAAAAAAAATTACAAACCAACTTTAAAAATGGCTTAACTGTTTAAGTACATGAAAACGAGCGTGTTTTATGAGTTAACAATGAATCACAGAAGGCAGTTTATGAAGAACTAAAATAATTCTGTCTTACTGCCTTCAGGGAGTTGAAGTTCAAATTAAACTACTGGCAGATATATTTAAAGAATGCTAAGTTAGCACGCGGAGCATCTTTTTGTCCTAAGTTGTTTATTTCTGTTTTCCACATGAAACACGATTGTTGTTATTGATAGGATTGATGAACTACTTTTGGTATTGTTGACTGATAACAATAGGGTGTGGTAGATACCCAGCTGCATGTAAACCTGGCAGCAAAGGTAAAAATACAGCTGCAATTTGGCTTTGGGAGCTGTACTAGTATGGACCTGCTGACACGCTAATACCATCAACGGCAAAAAATGTCTTTAATACTCATGATGGTTTTCGGATGCTATTTCTCCCAGGGGTTTGCCTGCTGCTTCTCCGCATCCCCCACAGCCCTCCCGTCCCCCGCAGACCCCTCTGCTACCCTCAATTTCAAGCTCTGCAAACGCACCGTATTTTGGCGAGACCGACCAAGGAAAACTTCCACAAACTCGGGCCAAGTTCACCTTTAACTTCGCAACGGAGTTACAGCAGGGAGGCATTTGTCACTCCTCCATACAGCCCAGACAAGGGTCACGGGGATGAAAATGATTTAGTCCTATTTAATCACCTCCTTTCCCCCATTTTCACTGATATTAATATAATTAAATACTAGCTAAATAATTTCAAGTCGCTTAATCTTGTATGAAGTGGAGGAAAAAAAAAAAAAAAAGAATGCCATTTTCACACAACGTGCCTTCGGTGTTGGATACGGTTGTGGTCCTGTTAACTGTTAGCAGGCATGCATGGAAGATGGGGAGGATTTCCTTAATTCATAAAGAATAACCTTGCCAGAAAATCCTTTTTCTCCTGCGATCTATGCTCAAACTTGATTTCTGTGAGACCTCAAACCAGGATTTCCAAACAGCAATTCTTCCATTAAAGATTTTGTGATAAAAGTTAAACGGAGCAAAACATAGCTGAAGACAGAAAGAGCAAGTAGCTGAGGAACAGTTAAAAATATCGGGCTACAAATAAAAATAGATACAGCTAGGCAAAACCAAACAATTAACTTGAGCTGTCTTATTAGAAAGCTATTACGCACGATACATTCGAAACATAAAAAATCTCAGCCGAAACAATGCAAAACAGCTTTGCTTATGCCACAGGAGAAGATAAACCACTGATACACTGGCAGGGAAGCACGATCCCACACGCCGGAGCAGAGCCCAGCAAAATAAGAGGTGCTGAAGGCAGCACACACTTCCATCCCGAGACTGAAACATTTCCGATAAAATATTTCATCCTCCAAAACAACAACAAAAAACCGCCGCTGCTAGAATTATTCATGCAGAAACTGCAATGCTGTTTCATTATCCAAAATGGAATCTCACTTTTCGACTTATTTTGCCATAATACAGTGTAACACATCAAGACAGGTAATGTTTATTGTATTAATGTAAAATCAGCTAAGTAGTCTGTCATTAGCATAACTGTTCTCTCCGTAACAATACAACTCCCTATTAAAAGCGAGGAGGGGGGCGATCCTCTTTAAAATTAAATTAGCATTTTATTATTATAATTTTGTTTATTATATCTTATCAGGAGGAAAGATCTCCCTCTGACCCACGGAAGGCAGCACGATGAGCTACGCTGACATTCCCTGGCATGTCAGGATGCCTGCTGCCTTCTGTATTCTCTTCTAGCTGAGGAAAAACGGGAATATTTTCATATTTGTTTACAGAATGAAACATCTGATCTTATCTACCACTTCTCATGCATACCAGGTTTCTCACTAAGTGCCGGGATAATTGTTTCTGCTATAATAAATACCCATTTAATTTGCATAAAAATATAAAGTTTACATAAATTAAATCCTTTCTACATCTAACATTTGTCAAATAGAGACTAAACCGGAACACACACAACCAAATACTCATTTAATAAGCTGAGTGAGATTTCAACCTCGAGATTATCATCTTCATTTTTCACATTTTAAAAAGTTATCATTTTTGTTTCCCGCTCCAGCATAAAAGGAAAAATTATAACCTGCTGTACATGGTTCCGAACAGTGGTGATATTTTATAATGATTCATTTAAAAAATAAAAAAAGCGGTATTTTTTCCCAGAGTTTAGGAAAGGAAATGTTAGATCAACATATTCTGCCAAAAAAGCCTCAAATAAACCAAAAGCAATCCTGCTGAGAAACATCCAAAATACCCCTAAAGCCCTTGAAAACCCCTTGAAACCCTCTCTCTCCCAAACATCCTTAATATACTGAGTATGATCATCATGTCAGCCTCCTTACATTTGTGTATTAATTCATTAATACATTAAGGAGAGCTTAATTAAATAATAAAAGACTGTGAATGAACCGGCAACATTTAATACGCCTCGAATTTCATGTGAGCAAAAAGGAAGTGTTATACAGAGGGGCTTTTTTTTTTTTTTTTTTTTTCCCCCTCCTCTCTGGCAGATTTTTAAGAACTGCAACTCCCGACAGAGATTTCTAGGGAAGGATGAGCCCTGAGTATTTTCTCCTGCAAGAGTGTCAAACCCGTAGCTGCCTGCTCTTCAAACCTGGGGTGTTTGAGAAGACATATATCATCCCGGTGAGCCGAAAAAAATTAAGTGAGCTCTTGAAAAATATTCACCTGGTTAAATCACACTGTTTATTTCCTAACCAAAACAGAGCTCTGCTTAAACACTGAGTTAGGCTTTGCCGCTCTGGTTGCCACTGTAGCCTTTATAACAGTTGTAAACTTTATTTGCTTAAATTGTGCAGTTTTTCACACCTATGGCAGACACCTACAGCTGAACATCACAGCTAAGCACAACGGTGCAAATTAGATTCTAATGAGAAAACATCAGTTGCTTCTTTGACAATCTTGCCATTCACTGATTTACTTCTAATGAAGACACACTCCAACCAGCCAGCTCGCCGTGTTAAAGGTCAAAGCACGTTCAAAAAAACGCCTCACAAAATCAAGGCAAATGGGAAACCCGTAAAGAAACCTTCTCATAAAGTGGCGTGGCAATTAGAGTAATTGTGCAAAAAAGCCATCTTCGGTAAAAAGTAAAAGAAATTAAGCTGCCACTACTGTAACAGGTTAGATGAAAATCAAAATTTAATGTATTCTCCCTTGTGTCATCTTGTTTTGTCAAGACATCAAATAGAATTGGAAAGTACAAAATAACAAGCCCTTGAGAAATCACAGAAGCCGACCTTTTTGATGTTGTTGGTTTACCTTGTTCTCAGTTATTTGAACAATGATGTTTCAGATTTAAGGGTGAGATAAAGCTTAAAAATTAAAACCCGTTGTCAGTTTGGGGAGGAGGGGGTGTTGTCCCTCCCAAATAAGAGCATCTTACCTAATCAATGAAGGCAAATCTGTCCGAAACTAGTGCACAGAAAAAATTAGCAATTCCGCTTATTTGTTCAATGTTCAGTCTGGGTTTTCTAACATTCATTCAACTTCAGTACGAACTACAGATCCTCCTGCTAGCAGAGGAAACTGTACTGGAAAGGTTAAAAATAATTAAAAAAAAAGGCAAAAAAAGAAAAGGCTGGGGAAGAGGTATTTGCCAGTGCTACTTCTCTCCCCAATCTCTACACGGTCACTTTAGATCTGCAGATGAGTGCAGGATGTATTTTTTTCCCTTTCTTTATAAATGGAAAGCGAAGCTGAGCAAGTAAGCACCTTATAAAAACAAAACAGTACAGGACATTTTAACTGAACTACAGCAAAGTAGTTTCCAGTAATGCAGTTCTGCTTTCAATAAAACAAACAAACTGCTTAAAATCAGCCAAGCCTTTCACCAAACAATAACAAATTTAGCTTATGGTGTCAGGACTTTCCCACAATCTAGTTTTGCAGGTGTTGATAAAACTACCCCTGCTACTGCTTTTCCCTAGCAAAGAGGGGAGAAAACAACATCAGTAAGTTATCTCGCTACCGGGAAACATTTCCATAAAGTAAATCCAAGTGCTGTGTCCTTCCAGCTTAGGCTTGTCCACAGCAGCTCCAAAATGACTAAGAAACACAGAGCAAGAGAAGCACAAGGGCTTTGCAACTCCTCCAACTTCTGGACGCAAAAATCCTTCTCCCCTTACCTTTCCTCCAGCTGTCCAGGGCATGCAATCACAAACACAGAAACCAAAAACATTTTCACACTGACGCAGTAATTTGTTTAGCTTCAGTGTTTTAAAAACAACGTCAATCTCAAGCAACATCAGCGCTTGAGCATCGCCAGGCTAAAACGCTCTGACTGCCCTACATCACTTCCACTGCCTAAAAACCCCCTTCACCCTTCCCCACACAACTGTTGCGACCCTTTTCTTCCTTGTGCACCACCAACAGCGACTCCACTTGCGCAGACGCCAAAGTCCACTGTCCAAGAATCCACCCGTGACCCATCACGACGCGGGGCCGACGCGTTACGACTCCACCAGCCGTGCCTGGTAACTACTGATGCCCCAGCATAAATTTCAGCGTGGGGCTGAGAGTTACTTTTTTAAAACATATAGAGGGTTCATCCAGCTGTAGAAGAACGCGAGGCACCTGCACCTTCCCACGAGCAGCGAGATCCCCAGAAAACCAGCGCTGGGATTTCATTTCTTCCCTGTCAATCCCATCATATTTATGGCTCCTCTTTAGTTCAGCTGAGTGACTGGTCGGAGTGTGTCTCGGAGCTTTTTTTTTTTTTTTAAAAAAAAAAAAGCAAAAATTATGCTGCTTAAAAAAGAGAAGGCATGGTGGTACAGCACGGTAAAGTGTATGTTAAACAAGACAGAAAAAAAAAACAACTAGCAAACAAAAAATTTCAAAGCAGTCCTTCCTATCATAAGCTTTCTGATGATTTATGGTTTACCAACTCAGCAAGGTTACGCAACACTGCATGCCTTTAGATGCATTATTTGAGTCAGTTGAGATTTAATTAAGATCACAGCCTCCAAAATCCCTGTCAAATGAAAATTCACAGAAGACAATACACTATATATCCTCATGCAGATAGTCTCCATTCCATGCTCTGGAATAACATAAGTTAATCCTCGTTTCTATGGTGGCAGACAAAAGTTCACTAATTTTGTTTTCTTTTGACACTTGTGTTGTTTTCTGTTTTATGTCATGAGATCATTCCCTTTTGAGAAGGGGAGGGGAGCTGATATAGGGGGAGAGGAGGGAGAGCAATATGTCTGAATATGGCAGCAGATGTATTTTGACATTCTCACAGCTCTGCCGTGATGTCATCAAGTTTTCATATAATTAACCCCTGCCAGTAAGAGCATCATTTCATGACACCTGTCCATTGGGAAGAGGAGGAAGGAGTCGGGTACGAAACACGGAAAGTGCCTCAATCTCGCTCTCACGCTAAAACCAAAATCAAACAAAATTAAATCAAGGCTACAAACCGGCATTCACATCTTCCGTACCAGCGACCGGCTCTTCCCAATTCATTATCTGCCCCAGCTGCCTCCTCACCTCGGAGCTGCTCTGAAGCCACCCTCCATGCACGCCCAGCTCATCCCTAACGCCTTCCCCTCCTGGTGGTCCCGGTGCAGGGGATCCCCTTCACTCTACAGTCCAATTCCTCTATATGCTAAACATGAGCACGTTAAATAAAACGGTATTTCCTACAGGGAAACTGCTAGAACTTTACCTCATTCCAGTGTATTTCTATTTGCATTATCTTAATATCTGCTTGTTATCTCATGGTTTAGAAATGACAGGTGCTAGCGGTCTTTTGTTTGACAGGCCACTACACAAATAACTGTCTTGCCTGAAAGGGCTAATGCACTACTAATGAACAATAAATCAACTTTGATTATAAAGTGTCAGACCAATCCGTTTGCAGTTCAGCTCTATCACAGTCTAGGCCAAGGCAGCCACTCCGCTCAGGCAGGATTTGGGTTGCATCTCTACAGCCTTATCAATGAAATTTTTTGGAAGTAGTCACAGGAGATCACTGAAAGCCCTCTGACAGTAGATTTTCCGCTGGCTGTGAGGAGAGGAGAGTGCCAGCTTTTAGAGATTTCCTAGGCTGCTACTGCAATAAATACACAATTAACAAAAGCCATTTCTTAATCAGACAGAAGCACATTCTAATGACACGTTCACATAAACCCATGCATTTCAGCCGTGACTTTTAGAAAAGAGAAAGAAGCAAATGTAGTTTTTAACTTGATGTAAAGATGTTTAAGTTCCCTGAAAGCTTCACAGAGTAAACATAATTATGAACGGCCCGGTCCAGCAGATGCTAATTTAGGAGGCAGAGTGCTTACTGCTTCGGGGGGAGAGAGACTCCTCTCCTATTATAGCTATTGCACACACACGAGTCATTCCAGGATTGGGCCCGGGAGCATCAGGCACGAAAGTTAGCTCTGACCCAAATGAAAGACTTTTACATTTCAGTTTATTTACAAAAAAGCAAACTAGTCTGCGTAAGTCACTTTTTATTAGAAATAAACTTTAGTGATTTATTGTAGTTAGCAACTGAACACTCATTGCTAGAATAAATCCAACCATTTCGTTTTCATAAACAGATCTTAGTCACCCCGAATGATTCACATTTCCTGCCACCAAACTTGTTTTTATTTAAAAATATAAAATGGGAGCGCTTCAAACACCGGCACACGCACCGAGACGACTGTGTCGCGTTACGGAGCGTCTCTTCCCTACCACCAGCGCAAGGACAAGTCGAAACCCTCAGCATTTTGTAAAACAAGCTGGCTTTGAAGGAGTTAATTCCAAAGAGGAAGAGTGTATATGCACTTTGCTCTAAACTTACCACCCACTTCCTAAGGGTTCCCTCCTCCCCACCACCACCACCACCCTCGAAAAACCATCTCGTTTGCACTGAAATCCTGGCTCGCAGGGTTGACGCTTAACTCGGCTGCGTTTAGATCCCGTTACGTTTATTTCACCGGGGTTCATAACACCAGTCAATGTCAAAAAACGAAGCGCACCCACTTAATTTTCCCCTGGTAAACTAACTGGTGAATCCACTCAGCGATCCCGGCTCCTGACATTTAAACCTGACCAAAGTGCCTCCCCCGCCCCTGGGCACTCTCCCTCCTTCCTCGCTCTTCTTCAAAACTACAGCACCGAAGTGAAAACCGCGCGGGAGCTACGCGCACCCCAACTGTCAGAACAAAAGCCAGGCGAGACACAAACCAAACCCCATCACTTTTCGAAACCTTCGGCAAGTTGCGAGGCGCGCACGCTGCACCTCCCTCCCCTCAACGCGCGGTGCCGGACCCCGCGGAACCGGCCGGGAAACTCGCACCCGCACACGAGGAGTCAACGCCGCGAAGGATGAAGCATCGTTTGGCTTCTCCGGGCTCTTTCCGCCAGTTCGGGAGCGGGCCTGCCTCCCCGCCACCTCCCCCCCCCTCCTCGCAAGGCACCCACCTGGGCGGCGGCGGGCGGCGGGCGGCGCGCCGGGCCATGGAGCGGGCTGGCGGAGCGGTGCGGCGCGGAGCCTCCGCGGGTGCGGGCTGAGTGCCGGGGCGCGCTGCTCGCGGGCTGCCGCGGCGCGCCGCCACCCGCGCGGCCCCGCCCTGCGCCGCCGCGCACACCCCGCCCCGGAACGGGGCGCCCCGCGGGCTCAGCCCTCCTCCTCCTCCTCCTCCTCCTCCGCCGCCTCCTCCCGCGGCGGGCACCGCGCTGCCTCCGCGCCCTCTGACCTGCCAGCCGCGCTCCCGACGACAGCCCGTCCCCGCAGCGCCCGGCGCGCACCAACACACCGCGAAACTGTTTCAAAGCCGCCCGCCCGCCCCCTCCCCTCCTCGCCCCGACCCTCGAAATAAATCTGTTTTGCGGAGAGTGGGTGCCAGCGGGGGGGGGGGGGGGGAGGGGGGGGTAAAGTGTCAGCACAATGCTGCCGGCAGCCGCTTCGGGCAGGATGCGGTGGCAGCACCACGCAGCCCTGCAGGAGAATCTCTCCCTCCTTCCACCGTAACTTTCTTTTTCTCCTGTGAAAAGTGGCTTTTACTCTCCTCTCGTCTTTCCCGACAGTTTAGTATCAGAAAACAATCATCAAAAAAAACAACCACAAGAAGCCCCTAACAGGAGTTCGCACTGAAGCAGACCACCGCGCCCGGCCTGCCAACGGGATCCCCCTGCGCCCTTCCCGAAGCCGAGGGGCACCGGGCGCCCGCTCTGCGGTGGGTGCGATGCTCAAACACCGCCCAGGGCCGAGGCTCCTCTGCCACACAAGCCCACACCAGCTCCCAGCCGGCAGGAGCCCCTGCTGCCACTTTTGGAGGCAACCGAGCCCTCGAGTTTGGTGGAAGCGAACCGTTGCGTTTGGGTCTGCGGCACCTTTGTGACAGCGGGGCGAGCGGCTTCACGTCGCTCAGAACAACCTTCCTCAAAGTCTCACGTGGGTGAGCTCCAAGAAACACTTTTCGTGGCCCCCCAGACTTCAGCTCACAAACACGACTCTGTCATGGTGCTGCCTCTAACCCAGGCACTGCCACCGTCCCGGTAACCTATTTTCTCTTGCCCAAAAAGCTACTATCCACTTCTCTCGGGCAGTAATATTTGGTAAAATCTCTCCCGCTAATTTATGGGGTTTTTTTTTACATTTTCACATAGTTTCTAAAGACGAAATCGATGCAGATAGTTACTTTGCGTGCGAGTAAGTGAAAAGACTGAACTCACCCTGACACCGTTCCCAGGCAGAACCGTAGTTTATTTGCAGGAGTCGAGGGCTGTTAGACAATAGCCCCATTAGTTATGCCGCTAAAGAACCTCACAAGAAGCAAAGACAAAGGACCCAATTTACTGACAACTTGTGATCTGATGTTAAATGGGATGTGATACAGATTGCTTTCCACCCTAAAGTGTTTTCGCGTCAGATAACAAATTTATTAATGGGATTTTTTTCAGGTCACAAAAATGTGACCCCACCCTCTTATGAATATTTAATAAGGGACTAAGGGCATCTTTGGCAAGACCCTAAATCTGCCAGAAAACAGCCTACATGAATCAGAAAGCGCCTGCCTCTTAAAGGGGCACACATGCACCAACCAGGTCAGCACATAAAGAGCATGGGAGCAGCCGGTATTTATAGGTATTATGTGTACGCAAAGTCCAGCGAATAAATCCGCACACACTCTCCAACACACTGGATGCTCAATAATAATACAAACCGGTAATACATGTGATAAGCGAGTAGTAATTATTGCCTGTGCTTAAGAGAATCCTTCCTGTCCTGGACTTCAAAGTAATCTCGAGGAACTCAAATTGCTTTGGGGAATATACTACAGAACAGACAGGCTTAAACTTTTCAACAGTTTCTCTTGTGGACCACCTCCTCCTCCTCCCCGCTGCGTTTGTGAAGAGCATCACTGTGGCAGCATCCCCAGGCGCCCTCACGGTGAAGGAGCATCGGTAGGAAACAGCTCTCTGCATTAACACACTCTCATGCGCTTTGCAGGTGAAACACGGAGGGAGCTGCGTGCCCGGGCAGTCTCTGCACACCAGTCACAGAATGCTCCACAGACCCCAGTTTGGAAATCCTCTGATCTATCGTGTCTTCCTCAGCACAAACTTCTCACACGCACAAGACCCTCAATCCTATTAAGTCACAACTGCAGTTCTTATTTTCCACTATGGCCAGATCCAGGTACACGCAGCTCAACAAAAGACCAGTGCCCTCCTGCCCTCATCACCGTCTGATCACGCACCTTTGGAGCAAGCTCTGACTTACTACATCTATAAAAAACAAGGGGACTCTATGAAGCCTATGACTTTGTTCAAGGCATTTCTCTTCTTTCCAGGCAATGAAAACACAAGGCTGTGAGCTGCATGCGAAGCAAAAGCACAGGGCTGGCTCTGGCACTGACAATTCTCCCCAGCCTTGGGCAAGTCACCTAGAAATTTCTGGTGGTGGTTTTTCGTTCGTTTGTTTGTTTTAAAAAAATGGCTACCACATTGGGGATGCCTCTCTCTCTGAGAACTCAGTTTGCAAAATTTCTCGCCTGGCTCTGGACCTGCCTGCATGCCCACCATTTCAAAGGCAGTCAACGGCTTCAACATGTGTCTCCTCATCTGTGAAACGGGGACAATATTACTCATTTCAGGATCTCCTGTAGACCAGTATTTGCAAAACACTTTGAAAATGAAAGGTGCTGTCTAAGCACTGAGCGCTGGCCACAGAACCTGCAAGCCATATTTTTAAAGGTTTTTATACCCTTTCATATAAAAGCTTCATACCTGCAAGCTCAGCCAACATCTGCTGTGGGCTAAAAACTTCAGCCTATTCCCTTAGTAACGGAGATGGTAGCACTTGTTAAGTAAGGTCACCATGAAATACAATGCATTTCTAAGCCAGCAAAATATTTTAAAAGACCAAGAAGAACCATAAACTCCCACTTTAATTCCATTCAATTACGGAGAGTCATCACAGACAGAGACAATCAGACAGGGATGTTCAAAACTGAACACATAAAGTCACAAATTAAAAGTAACTGGGACTGAGCGTGGCCGACTGGGTGGCTATTTGGCACCGCGTGCCCAGGAGATCTGATCCATATTAAGTGGCGGTATCAACACTTGGGCGGAAAGAAAACAACCACCAGAGTATAGCATGGATACTAGGCTCTAAGGTCCAAGTCAGAGGAAGAGATGATGAATTATGATGAAGATGAACACAGTGGAAAGTTTTGTAAGGCCATTATTTTACACGCACACTTTAGTCACAGACCTATCCACGCAGAAGCCACGGACTTGCCTACAGAAAAGCCTCCGCTGCTTGCAGGGCAGGGAAGAAAGAAAAGACAAGACATCCACATAGTGCATCCTCCTCTAACCAGAGTTAACCCGCCCCAAATTAGGAAATTTTATGTCTAGTCCTAATACAAGGCAATCTCTCCCAAAGACAGCAATTCATCTGTTCTTGTCCTGAGGATGCTCCCCCCAGGGCAGGCAGGGCCACATCGGTCCCCTTCTGCTCTCTGGCAGCAGACGGTGGGCCAAATCCTGCACCCCTTCTACTCAAGTACAAATTTGGGAGTAATTCAGGTGAACCTGGGTGCCAGGGCTGCTGCGGCACTGAGGAGCCCACCCACCCATTGGAGCCAACGCCAGACCTGGCAAGGTCAAAGTGCCAAAATCACACTGCTCGGCACAAGGGCTAGAGCCACGGGCTGGTTTAAAAGCAAGCTGCTGTTTGCAGTTCTGAGGAAAAAAGCCATCTCAGATACTATTCCCACTCCTGGATCCTCAGGCCCATTTTTGTGGGGTTAAATCACATTTTCCTGTTTTGAGAATGCTTCGTTGTCCCTTGTTGCTGTTTGAAAGACCTACAAAAACAAATGGGGAAAACAACTGACTAAACAGGAAACAGTGAAACTTATTACCCACAAACTGCTGAGAAAAAGGACAAAGTAAACATTTTTTTTTTTTGGTCTTTTTAATAACCTCAGCTAATGCCCTCATGGTAAAATATCTTCAGGCAGAAAAGTGCTTTTTAGGCTGATGGTGTCTCTAGCAAAACAGAACACCGAAGCAATTAACATTTCAGTAACACTTGTGTCCCTGTTGCTCTTCTTTTTTTTTTTGATGTGAAACTGTCATTTTCCTTATTGCCGCTGCAAATTCTGCACGAAGAAGGCTCTTTAAATCCCCTCAGTGTTGTACAATGGTTTAAATTTCACTTCATGGCATGCTTTAAATTACCATTCACATCTTCATTTAATGCATCATTTTATAATGCCAGTGTTACTAGTTAATTTATATATACACAGCAGGATGTGTCAACATTCAGGTGAGTTATGAATATGATTGTGCAGGAGTTATGGAAGACATTTCAGCAAAATTATGGTTCCCTCTAAACATAAAAATATTAATAATGAATCAAACATCACAGGTAAACAACAAATTTTATATAATTGTACTCCTCCCATGCTTTCAGATAAATAAATAAATAAAAATGGCAACATTTTTGCTCCGCATTCATATTTGATTGATTTTAATAAATTGCCATCTCCTTTCCTAATAAACTGTAATCTCTTGTTTCCGCCACAAAGTAAAATTTATTAGCACACTCTTCTACCAGCAGGTCTGCATCACTCACAGCACAGTGTGCAAATTGTTCCAAGTATGCTTGGGCATTATTCATAAATTATTTTTCTGCCCCAAAGTACACAATATATTGAAAGGTAATCACCACTAACTGTTCTCGATTACTTTTCTTAATTACGTGAGATAGCATTTATGTCACGTACAGTAGAGGAAATGCTGCAGTTTCTATTAAAACTCCTTTTTTTTTTTTTGCCATGAGTTGAAACACAGTGTTCACACAGAGAAAAACGTTCTTAGGACAGGAAAGACTGGAGGTAGGATCTAGTAGGAGATGGCAACACCTCCACTTGAAAAGAACAAACCCTGTCTACCAAAATAACCTACTGGGCATGACAACAGCCATGGCTCCGAGAGGAAAAGTAGGTGTTTTGTCATGATGTGAAAGTTGCCATGGTAAGGAAAAAACCACACAAAATGAAACATCAACAAAACAAATGTCAATCAAACACGTTTTTGCCCGTTAAGTATTAACTGCTGAACTCCCGGCCACCCCATCGTCTCCTCCCCGCCCCTGGGCTGGAGCGGCCCCAGTGCCCCCAGCTTTGCATTTCGGGGTGGATCACCCCGACCTGGGGCTGGTGTGGGTACAGCTGGTGTGAAATACGGCGTTAGAAGCACTGCCCTCTCCTGGTAACCTGCTCCCATCAGCAGGAGACTTAATTGCTTCGCCTCCTGACAACCACCGCCAAGAGTCCCCTCCTGAAAAAACACGACTACTTCCACAACAACTTACACACGCACTCTCCTATGTGCACATGTGTACGCCACGGATTTAAATTAAAATAAATCTGATTAAACATGGGCCTTTTTATGTAGAAACACCTTATCAGGCCATTCCACACCTTACTCACGCAGCCCAGGAGTGTCCAACTATTTATTTTGGTTCATTTGTGAGAAGAACCTGTACCACCGCCAGGCATCTCCCTGTTTTTTACTCTATTGGGAACGTGTGTCGGTGTATTTTCAATAAAACACTTTCTTAGCAGCACCGGGCCACTGTTCTCATTTCAATGGTCCCCAAGGTTTCATGATACAGTATATTTAGCTGGCTCACGGTTCCAAGTTTTCCTCCAGCGTTCAAAAGCTACTTTTAATTTTTTTAAAGGCGGCAGTCGTGGGAAGAGCTTTTGCTCATTTGTTCTTTCAAGAGGCAAGCAGTTAACTTTGTACATGCAACAAAACAAATCAAATTATTTCCTAAAGAGCTGTTTCAGCAACAGCCCTCGCAGTTAGACCGGAGAGCACAGAAAAGCTGCAGCGCTGCTGATGCTGCCTGGGGAAGGAGTTTGAAAGCGGCCGGGATGTCTCTGCTCCTGCTGGAGCAAACGGGTGGCACCACGTCTCCAGGAATCAAACGTACCTCCAAAACGCCAAAAAGCAGCAGAACAGTGGAATCTGCAAAGCTGGCAAACAACGCTAAAGCTAAGACGACTTACTGCAGGCAGGAGGATACAGAGGAGCCCTTCGAGATGACCTCTGGTTGCCATACCGGACTTAGAAGGTACGCTTGCTGTGTGGCAGCGCTGAACTACCAGGAGGAGCTACCAAAGGTTGCCATTCCAGGTTCCCCTGTATATGGATAAAAAGCTTTTTTTGGAAGCAGGGCATGGGGAGGGAGGCCTCCTCATGACCACCACCCTGCGATGCGCATAGGGTGCTCCTCCTCGCTGTCTCTGGGTCAGGAGCATCCCCTCTCTAAGCCCAGCAGGAAGGGGGATGGGAGGGGAGGAGAAGCCGGTGGCTTGCTGCAGGGCAGGAGGAGACCAGCATGAGCACAGCCATGCCCTGGCCTTTGGCCATGTCAGTCATTTTGATGGTGCACGTCTGGTTTCACATGGAAGAGAAACAGCCAGCCGTACCGGCTAAGCAAACACCCCAACTATGGGACTTGGCTCTCAGATCCCTTGGGGTCATCCGACCGGCTCAAAGTCCTTTGTGTGGCACTAAGCAGGGCTCGCTGTGCGCTTTGGGGTTTTCCTTTGTACTTCCACTCCGGCCCTTCACAGCGCAACGCCGTGACCCATCACTTCTCCCCAAACAAACGGGGCCCGAACTGAACTCAAGGACAGGGTCCTCCCCTCCCACCTCCCTTCCCCCGGCAAAGGGGCTCCTGTCTGCAACTAAGGGTTATGACCCGTGGACGCTTCCTATCCAAATTCAACTGCTGCTCATCCCAATCCTTTTCCCCCCCCCGAGCCATAAGGAAAAAGATGATGCTGAGGGGTAGCGGGTCTCTGAGGCAGGAGGGGATGCAGTGGGGCAGCCGGGAGCCACTCACCCATTGTGGCAAACAGTGAGCAAGGAAACAAAGAAATTTTTCTGGGGCCTCTCAAAACAAATTTGCTTTCTCGTAGCAAGAGAAATCCCTCAGATGTGCCTGAACACTTGGAGCAGGGTCGGAAAAGCACAAACTCACTGCAAAGTGTTGCAATGGAGGAATACTACAAAAATCCATCTCTGCCAGCGAAACTGTTATTTATGCTCTGGAAGGAGACGACAATTCTCTGCCGTTAAATGCAGCCACTTCTGGGTGGATGGTGGCAGCAACGTCACCATACAGAGCTCTGGAGGAATTCAGGACACCTGAGGCACCAAATCCTTCACTCCAATGAAATTGCAGGGTGATTAAGCAGAGAGAATGTAACTATCCAAACTGTAATTTGGCCAGCACAATGGATCTAACACCCCTATTCTTGAGAGAGAAAAAAAAAAAAAAAGTACTGTATTTGAAGTTCAAAATCTAATTAGCTATTTGAGAAAAAGAATTCTGTTTTTAAAAGAAAATTCCTAACAATATAAAGAGAATTAGTGCCAAAGTTTTTGAAGAACCGCATAAAACGGTATGAAAAACGTATGATATTGTAATAATAGGAATGACTGGATTTGCTCAAACGTTCCTTATACCTTATAATACAAGAATAAAATACAGTGTAAATCCTTCTATCTACATAAGTTCCCTGTACAGAAAAATCTCTCCTTTAATAGGTTTACACCTTTAACATGTATTAGTTTGGAAAAGTCCTAGGGTATAATTACACATCTTGGCTTGGCACATTAATAGCTGTTCCCTTCATTTACTGATTTCTTTTACTGGTCAATTTGCTATTTTACTACGCGGCTCTTACAGCTCAGCTTCCCAGCGGCACCGTCTGCCAGCAGACCCTGTGCTGGGAAGGGGAGAGGGTCCGAGCTGGCCACGGGCTGCGTGCTGCCTTAGGGAGGTGGGTTTTGATACCGTGCTCTCGGCCATCTGCACATATGACGCTCGTCTGGGATGCGGCACCTGCATCCGTGTGTGCCAGCGAGCCACAGGTCACGGGCAGAGGAAATGGAGCTGCCCTTGCTTCCTTGAAAATCTGTGCAGAAATAATGCTCTTTGGGCTCAGGATAAAACAAGTCAAGCGGGGCTTCTGCGGGGCTTCTTCTTCAGGGCTTCCTGCCACCTTGCTGGTCACGTCTCCCTCCAGGTCACTGTGGACCACGCGTATGCCCCCAGAGCCGTGCTTGCTGCTGCACAGGCTCCCAGTCCTGTGTCCCAACATGCTGCTCCTTCCCACCTTCCCCACACCGTTTTCTCCCAAACCCCCTTTACCACCTTGCATCCCTCGATTCCTCCTTTGCTCCAGGCCTTCTCTGCTCACTTTGCCGCAAATTCGGCTCTCTGCTCCCCTGGAGCCCCGTCCCCATCACTCCTCCTCGTCCTCCCTCTCCCCATCAGCTGGGGAGACCTGGAGAGATGCCCACCTG
Source organism: Tauraco erythrolophus (assembly GCF_009769465.1). Lineage (NCBI taxonomy): Eukaryota > Metazoa > Chordata > Aves > Musophagiformes > Musophagidae > Tauraco > Tauraco erythrolophus. The sequence continues at coordinate 5,235,271 of NC_141476.1, read as the reverse complement.
AGACACGATGCTCACCTTGCTCCATCACATTCCTGGGAAAGGACCATTTCCCCATCATAGAGAAGGGACATGCCTAATGATCTACCCTACCAGTCCCGGCAGGTTGACTTTGCATCCCTCAGCTCCAGGCTCAAAGGCGGAGCTGGCGTTCGCTAAGCCTCTGTCCAGCTTTTACAGGTTTTTCGACAGTTTAAGAGGGTTTTCTTGTGTTATAGCGGAGCCATTCATTTAATGGCTTTTCAGCACTGCCATTATAAACCAGAACTTTTCAGGTGTTTATTACTCAAGCTTTAAAAATTGGCTCTACGCTGAAATTTGGCAAACAAAGTGTCGGCCTAGGAGAAAAATTTTATTTTTTGCCAATTTTATGCTCTAAAAAAATGACCCCATTTTGGCCTCCATAAAAACGCAGCTTTTGCTGCCTCTGTGACACTGGTGAAGTAACAAGTCAATATTGTAATATTGCCAGCAGAGCTGCAGTGATTTAATGCCTAAAATTGCTTTGGAGGTGAAGAGTGCTATTGAACTGCTAATTATTAACTATTATTACTGATCCTGCCGCACGACAAAGATACAAACAGAAAACAAAGGGAATATGAAACGTCAACTGGAAAAACGAGGCAGAATCAAGATGAGGGTCCAGTACGGAACAGGGAGGACCCAGAACACAAGAGTTCGGAGGGCTGGCAGGGTGGGGTCCTCCAGCCGATGGAAGAACCAACGAACGAATACAGAAATGTTATTTTTCATTTTCCAGGACAGTATTTCAAATACAAATAAAATATAAATGATACCGTGTAGTTTGCTCCACGCCAAAGCTAGCAACGATGTAGGATCAAAATCAGCTCTAAACCAAGCTGAACTGAGGTCAACAGGGACCTCACATTGCTCAGCCAGAGCCAAGAGAAACTTTGCCATTTATTTCAACATGCAGAAGACAGAGACTTGAAGGTGCTGAGGACGGGCAACCTCACCTTGGCAGCCCAGCAGACAGACACTGACATAAAACGGGCTGGGAATTTCAAAGGGCCCAAAAGATGTAAGCATTCCCCAAATCTTCGTGATCCTTTGAAATACCATGTTCACGAGGCTGGCAGCATCCACATCACACATAGCCCAAAATCTGACCCAGGCCAATCTGACTTGGCTGAACAGAGGGGACAGCAAGCTATCTCCACTCCAAAGCTGCCAAGCCACTCCGCTGTATTACCTTCTTAAGGGACGGCGGTTTCCTAGAAGAAAAGTAACAGGATGAGTATTCCTGCTTTAGGGGAAAGGGTGAGGAGCAGGAGGCGAGTGAGGCCAGGCCACGCTTCCATCTGGAAAGTGCCGTATCAAAGCAGCCCAGAGAGGTCATTGGGGCCGCTTTCAAACATAGTAAAAAGAAAAAAACAATTTATCTTTCTGGAAGCTTTCTGGTTGTCTAAGTGGCAGCTATTTAAATACAATTAACAAGTAAATGATTTTAAAATTACAATACATTTAATAAGGCAGCATCACAAACAATTTGCATCTCATTAAAGTGTTTGAAGCTGCAGAATCAGCCTCCCAAATGGGCTGCACATCAAGTGGGAAACCCAGACACAGTCAAGAGCTTCTGCACCATCCTCTGATACCGGACACATGCCGGGAAGATGGCAGAGTGGAGGGGCTCGGTGATCCATCGGAGCCCCCGGCCGAGCCAGCCCCACGGGGAGCCCCAGCCACGACTCCCGGCACAAGGAAGGATGCCATGAGCCAATGCCTTGCTGGAAGTGGGTGTAAAACAAGGAAGGAAGGAAGGAAAAGGGGGGAGGCGGTACGTGTGTGCATGTGGGATGGGCACTTGTTAATATACATTAGCAAACAAAGAGTTTAAAGAAATTTCAGGCTATTTACTCAGCTATATATATAATTAAAAGTTTATAGATAACACTGCCACAAACATTCCGAGATCGCTGCTGGGTTTGGACACACATTAATCCCCAGGAGCCTCCTGTAGAACAATCTCATCCTGACACGTGCAGCAGGAAAAGCCTCAAACAAGTAACAGTTTTAAAAGCTTCCAACTCACTTTCAACTGTGATTTACTGCAGTGGCTCCATTTAACCTGGAGGATGCAGGAGCACTTCCCAGATCACACACCACTTCCCCACGTTCCTTTGGCTTCCTTTAGAAAGCCACGCTGCCGCAATGAGACCCGCTGCCTGGATCGCATCCTAGGACACGGGCTTTGCTAGGCACGGCTTTATAGGATTACCCGTGGGGGTGAGGGCTGCTGGGTTTTTTCTATCAGCACAGCTCTTGCCATACCAGACCCCTCTGCTGTAGCCCATGGAGGGGAGCGAGCTGTCAGGAGGCTGGAGGGAAGCCATCGCCGGTGGAAGGGAAGGAACAAACACAGTAGCTCTACAGGTGATGCATTAACAAATTCCTAGATGAAGGAGGAATGCAGCTAAACAGCCTTACTTTCAATTATCAGAAGGCTTGACGGCGGGGACATCCACCAGTGAGGATGTCCCTGAATAAGTCACTTTTCACCATTGGCTTCAAGTGCTGGCACCGTCCGCTACTAACAGTGACTTACGCACCAACCACACCTTTAATCCCAAAGCTTGCTCCAAAGGACTTCGTGAACCGAAAAGGCACAAACAATACTTTCTCTAAAGTTCAGCATAAGTTCCGATACGACCTTTTCCTTTCCGTGCCTAAAGCTCCACAGGCCCCGGAGCGGCGCGTGACAGTTGTTTAACGCTGCGCAGCACCGTTAAACACAACACTGGCAGGAGAGAGCGAGAAAATAGTTTACAATTGAATCTGCAGAGGAAATTTGGGTAAGTTGAATGTAATTATCCATTTGGAAGTTGGCCAAGGGCTGGGACTACTCAAAAGCAGGAGGGAAGCTGTAAGAAGTGACCGGTTTTGCTCACCCTTTGAGAGGCAGCACCTTTGAGCTGCCCCGTGGGCTCTCGCTCAGTGTTCCCCGGCAGGGCTGAGTACATCGGGGAGGCTTTACTGGGATCGATGGATCCCGTCCCACTGCTGTGAGACCCACCAGAGGGGAGAGGGGGCTGGAGGCACTCATGTCCTGCAGCGCCTCTGCAAGGGGGTGGCAACTCAAGCCCGGGAAGCCCAATAAAAAACAGAAAGAAATGGAAAAAGTGACTATTAATAAATAAAAAATGCTGGTAGAAGCAAACCAGTGATTGTCTTGCCGAGCAACGCACATAAAACAGGTTGCTCTGGGTGCAGCATGGCGGAGCAGCCCCGGAGCCCTCCGACTGGTCCCTGGGTCTCTCCATCCCCGGTGCCGTCACCGCCAGCCTGTGCCACCCCAAAGCTTCCTGCCCTGAGATGCCATCAACTATCAACACGGGCCTCGTGCGTTTCTTTTTGAGACCTGTGGTTTTGTAGTTTGTCAAAACAGGATACTATTTAAAGTTAAAATGTTACGATTTAAACAAAGACGAAATAGTTATTGCTGTTTTAGCAACCAGACATCATAGAATCATAGAATCATAGAATGGTTAGGGCTGGAAGGGACCTTCGAAGGTCATCTAGTCCAACCCCCCTGCAAGGAACAGGGATATCTCCAACTAGATCAGGTTGCTCAGGGCCTCATCCAACCTGGCCTTGAACGTCTCCAGGGATGGAGCATCCACCACCTCTCTGGGCAACCTGTTCCAGTGTTCTACAACTCTCATGGTAAAAAATTTTTTTCTAATATCCAATCTGAATCTACCTCCCTCTATTTTAAAACCATTACCCCTTGTCCTATCACAACTGGTCCTCCTGAACAGCCTCTCCCCATCTTTCCTGTAGGCCCCCTTGAGGTACTGGAAGACCGCTATAAGGTCACCCCGGAGCCTCCTCTTCTCCAGGCTGAACAGCCCCAACTCTTTCAGCCTGTCCTCATAGGAAAGGTGCTCCAGCCCTCTTATCATCTTCGTGGCCCTCCTCTGGACCCTCTCCAACTGGTCCATGTCCTTCTTATGTTGGGGGCTCCAGAACTGGACGCAGTACTCCAGGTGAGGTCTCACGAGGGCAGAGTAGAGGGGAAGAATCACCATCAGGCTCTCCTCATGTACGGGCCGGTTTTTTGTTTTTAAAAGACCTTTGGCCACGTCTGCCAGCACGCTGTCTCTGCGAACCTGGATGCGAAGACAAGTGCCTAAGCAAAACAACGATCACTTTCTATGAATTACTGAACATGTGTAATTCATTTATCTGTAATATTGTGCTAAACTCAGCTCCAATTAAACAAACGAAAACACCTGCTTAGCACACATAGATCTTTCCATACCTCAGGGGAAGACACATCAGTGTGCTCTGTAGTACAATCTGGCTCAGAAGCCTACACTAACAATGCAAAGCTGGGATTTTTTATTTTTTTTTAATGCACATAGGCAAGGGGATAAAAAAAAATACAGACAGTGAGATTTTAGGGGAAGAGCATTTGTTTATCATATTTCTATCGTTAGCACATGCAGTTCTGTAACATTTAACTGCTCGTCAGGGGCTTCTCATGAGCACTTGGACCCGAGGGCATGCATCACTCCAGAGATAAACGTGGGATAATGAAAACTTTAAAACATACATAACTGGCTGCAGACCTCATGATACTGTAAAACTACCAAAGAGACCTCGTGGTGACAAATCTGTTGAGCCAGGGGAGAAAATGTTTCCTTCTCTCATTCTGCTTATGGATCGTGGGCATCCACCCATGTTAACGGGTTGGAAACACATCACAGTAACACACAACGTGGGGTCACCCCAACATGCCGACCACGGGGGCTGAGACCACTCTAGGCACCCCAAGCAGCAGCAAAGGAGACACGGCCTCATCTCAAACAGGTTTTCAATCAACTTAGGGGCATCCCTTTGGGGGTGCCTCGGAAAGAGGGGTGCCCACAGGCACCCCTGCTCAGGGCTGGTTCGGGAACTCCAGGTGCTTTGCTTCGTGCAGCAGCTGCCATCAGGAGAGCCTGCAGCCTGCCAGATCCCTACGCTTAACTCATTTCCTATTCTTTACTCAACTGCCTGCAGACAATAAGCTGTCAATCAGACCCCCACAAGAACATTTACAATTATCTTCCCTCTCCCGCACCTCAGCATGGCCCCGTTCGAATAGCTCCATCCTAAACTGTTCACACATGAGCCATTTGCAACTCCTCTATTGCCATAACTGCCCTGACTCGAGAGGCGTGTTAGGAAATTGAATTTCCTCGTTTTTTCAAATAAAAGTACTTTGGTGGCGACACACAGAAGCATAAGAACTGGCTTCCTACAGGTGTGAGGCAAAAGCAACCAGGAATGGAAAAACTGCCCCAGTAATTATTATAGCATCCTGTGCATGGAACAAGGCTGTTTGCTGCTTTTTTTTTTTTAATTTGTGTTTTTTTCAGCAAAATCAAAGTTACAAAATGAAAGTGTGGGGTTTTTTATTTTTGTTTTGTTTTTCTTTCCTATTTTTTTTTGTAAGACAGGGTGGTCCCCTTTGCTCACTCCTGCAGAAATTAGCAGCAAAACACCACCACAATTTCGCAGCTGGCCCTGCTGCTCTGATGTGTCCACTGCCAGGCTCTCCCAGAACAAATGGGTTTGTTTTTCTTCTGGGTAGACACAGCTGAGTGAAGGACTCAAAATGAGCACATTTTCCAAGCAACAAGCCCCAGTAAAAAATAACAGCCATGCAAGTCATAAACATACCTTCCCTTCTAGTGCCAGTTGCGGACAACATGATTTAAAAATACCTTAACTGTGTTCTGCATTATATTAATGCTCCTATTCCAGAGAGAAATCCCCAGTACCTCAAGGGCACTTTCCAAACACTGCAGCCTGCGAGCCTGACCAGGACAGGTATTTTTGCCCATTCCTAATAGCACCGAAATCATTGCTGTGGCTAAATTAGGGCGAAATCAGTACACACGGTGATTTTACTGATTTTCTGCTCAACTGTCTGCCCAAGGGTTACCGTGGTTAACGGCGAGGAGGCATTCACTCTCCTATTAATTGACGTGGGCAGCATCTTTGATGGCTGTCAAACAGAAAGGCAACTATTGCCATGATGGCTTTTTCCCCTCCTATTTTTAATTCTTGCGCAGAATATTTCTACGACCTTTTCTGATGAAAAATAACCCATCTGATATTTCCCCTCTCCTTTAAAATGTTTATCCTGCTCTGAGTCTGCAAGGTGTAATATCATCAAGGAAGGTCAGGTTTCACAGAAGCTAATGGCACCGCTGTGCGCTCCCACCACTTTGAAAAGACGAACAATAGTCCCTCAAGTGTTGCTGCCGGTGGCACAGCAGCAATTCACGACGGAGGGTTAGAAATCTGAAATTAAAATAAACTGCTTAAAACCTGTAGATACAGAGAGAGATGCAGGAGACCGAATAAAACAGGACAATCTCTTAACCCAATCAACAAAGTGCTCATTGTTCCAGTTTAAGACAAGCAACGCAGCAATAAATATTGAGCAAAGGAAGTTAACCTGTATCCACAGCCTTTGAATAAACACAAAAGTTGAAAGTAAAATCAATGTGAGGCCTTTGGCTCCTGCCAACTTGTGCTTTACTCCTTCTTGCACAGCCTTGTTTTTACTTTTGGGGATTTTCTTTGCCTCCTCTCGTTACGCATACTTCCCTGTATAAACTCCTTATCACACGGTGAAAGGACAAACAGAAGGAGCGGCCAGCGCGCGATTCAACGGCGTGAACGACAGCTCGGTCACGTTCTGCAAATCCACCTGGGTACAGGTAACCGGGGGGGAAAGGGCCGGGCAAGACGCTGACCCACAGCCCCCATGGAGCCGGGGGAGCCTCCATCACCTTTCCACAGGCGACCACACGCAGCCCTCAGACCTCTTTAACCACCAAATCCAATTCAGTATTTACCCTATGGGACTGCGCAGACAGCGTTTGGGATCTCTGGAAGATACGGGCAAGTTCATCTCTACAAAGTCTGAGCATTCAGCTCTTGATCTGAGAATGAATAAACGCTTTGGTTAGCTCTCGTTTTCCCTGAAGTGGTTTATCCATTTCTGTGCCAACACCTCAACCAGTAGTACAGGTTTTCACAGCGAGTATTAATTCTGCCTTCACTTTTAAATCACATTTTCTGCATTTGAGTATTATTATATTCCACAGAACCAGGCGTGAGCATCATGCAAAAGGCATTCTGGTCCACGGTTGTGAATACAGCTGTGTAGGCAGAGGAATATTTGTTTTCCAAGTAATTTGTGCACATTCACAAAATTACAGCTGTCTGCAGTTCTCCTGAAATATCTGCCCTGCTGTTTACAAGCCATAAAATATAATCTGCCTTTTGTAGGGTTCCAATTGGTAAATTTGGAAATATATATATATGTGCATTATTATTTTCTTTTACACTCAGATTGGCTACTCCCTGTTACGTACTGGTTATGAAGCCTGTACAACACCAGCACTAACTTGAGGAGCCGCTGTCCTGAGAGAACAGTGGACAAACCTTTGCAAGAGCTAGACGGGCCTCTCTAATACACTTTACGGATCACTCATCGAGTGGCATCTCACCCTTATCCCAGGGTAACCATCCCATGAAGAACACCACATGAAACGGTGGCATGGGTTACAACCTACCTTTGGGCGACAGGTCGTCACCTCGGCCCTAAGAGAGCTCACGTTGGGATGGAGCCGAGAAGTTCACCAATTAATAGCACAACCAGTGATAACGGTGACAGATCATCAACAAACAGGTCTTTTCGCATCTATTCTTGCAAGTAAAACCAACAGGATTAAAATTACTAGATTTGCACTGCGGCTGTGAACCAAGGGGCTGGACTGGCAGTTGGCATCTCCCAACAGGTTTGCTTCGGATGTGTATCTGACCTATTAATAGTCCGCCAAGGCACTTCTACTGATTTTTATTTTTTTTTCCCATGAAAGATAAGGAAATTTTCACAAGTGTTTCTGATTTTTGCTTTTTGCTTCCTGACTGTACAGATTAAAAAAAAAAGTTTCTTCCAAAAGTTGTCTGAATGCACAAAACATCTTCCCTAGGACAACAAAGTCCTTGGGATCAAAATTTTCCACAGTAGATGTGGAAACATGCACTGTACCTGCACAACGCAAATCAACACCTCTCTAAGCCCAGGACACAAACCATGAGTAACTCTTCAGCCCAAAGTCTTGATGAGCAGCACAGTGCACAAAACCACATCCTACCAAGAAATCACAGTGGGTGTGATCACTACTGCTGGGCAAACCAGCACTGATCACCTTGGTACTACCAGAGTGACTTTGGTGTAAAACTGATTTGAAAGAAAAATCAGAGGCAGGAAACAAAACCCGTCTGGGATCCCTCAATCCAGCGCACTCTCCGGACAGCTGTCACTTAAACCTGGGACAAATCTAGCCTGAGCTGTTCAACCCAGTTACTGCAACCCATCCAAGATGTCCATGTGGCTGCACAGATATGTCATAAAAGGCTCGAAATTGAGATGTGCCATGCAGGTTAAGAGCTTAAAACACAGCAACGTCTTATTTGAAGCCGTACCACTTACAAAACACATGCCACAGTGACAGAACTGGCAAGAAAGCGTTGAGCTTTAATAATCACATGGACTTCTTTAATCACCCTCAATCTGTGTGCTCCACCGCATGACGTACTCGATGCACGCTGGCACATGGCGGGAGCTACGGAGCTGGCACACGGCGGGAGCTACGGAGCTGGCACACGGCGGGAGCTATGGAGCTGGCACACGACTCCCACGACATAACGTGACGGAGGACAACTTTGAGAGGCAAACAGCACCAAGCCACAGCATCGGTGACCTCGGCAGCTCCGGCATGGGCACCGCTGCCTCCTCGCGCCGCTCTCCGACAACCATCGCCACCTGAGCTCCTCCCGTCACCTTCCCACCTCGCTTCAAAATGCAATTTCAGAACTTTTTCAGCCAGACACGCTAAACCCAGGATGTAGATTTTCCAATTAGTCTCTGTTTAAACATCTGTTGGTAGACTGCATTTAGCATTAGTTATTTGAGCAAAGCGCAATTTGATTAGGCTGTCTGAAACAGAGCCAAAGTCTGCAAAATAATAGCTCAATTAAATTTTGTTTTGCTTTCATTTGTCTTATACTTTCCCGAGTGTGATACAGTTGCATATAATCAAGTAAACTAATTCCTTTCAAAATGAGAGATTTCGGTGCCTTTCCATCTCCCCTCAAAGTTTATTTAATAATCTATTCCATCTTCTCCACGCTTCATCGAACTTCATCCTGACACAAAGCGCATTTCTTTCTTGCACATTCAGTCTACTTTAATTCTCTGTTCTTTCAGTGCTTTGAGATTATGTGCCATTAATGTTACACCTTAAATAGATTTGCAATTTATAAAAGGCAGATTACGCTTATCAGGAAAATAAAAACATTTCAGCAACGCAACAGCCTTTCCTCTGCATAGAACACAAAATATTTTGCCAACCTGACACACAGCTGTAAAACTGTCAAGCTCCAAAGCCACATCCAAGCAGCATTTCCAATTGTTTCCCTGGGTTTAGTTTCTACTTATTCTGTTATGTTGCACTTGTTGCCCTGAAACTTCAATATTAGCTCTAGAGATCTAAACACATGAGGCAAACAGCTGCTCTCCTCTGCTCAAGCAAGTTACATCAAAATGCCTCCTCTCTTTCTCTCCTGCTTTTTTTCCTCTTTCTTTTTAAACAAATTGCTGTAACTCAAGTATCACTGGCCAAGTTGACGGTTTTAGAGCAAAATTCTGCTCTGTGATCATTGCTGCAGATTCCTCCAGTGCATACTCCTCTCGGCTGGTGCACGAGGAAAACCAGAGCTTCCCCATGCCGACTAAAGAAACTTTGCCTTGAGGATGGGGAAAAAAAAAAAAAAAGTCACAGTAACTTAGCTGCTATTTAGATGTGTATATGATTTAAATTTAAACGGTAAACATTTAAACATTAACTTCTTTCACACCTCTGCTAAAAAAATAAAAAGCAGTATGCATTCTTTGAGAGATTTCTTTTATGGGAGGAGACTTTTGATACATAGTACTTTTTCTTTAGTGTTTTTTTTAACGTTTGTTGCAAAGTGTGAACACAAAGGGACAAGCTGAAATAGGTATCTGGCAGGCTCTTCCCCAGCGCGTGCTGCTGAAAGCCACAAGTACTACTGCAGTTGTTAAAAATCTGTTATTTTGATGCAGAAAGGCGAGGGATGACTCCAGCTCTGGTCCAGCTCTGCCCTACCCTGCCCCAGGCAGTATTTCAGAATATTCCTGCAACAAAACAGCCTGAAAAATTAGAGGCAGCTAAAGTCCGCAGAAGTTCAAAATGGGATATGTCCTATTTAAAATGTAGAGAGCTACTAAATATGACAACCATCTGATGTATGAAAATTACTCGCAACCAAAAACAGACAGTCTGGAAATAGCTGGGATGACTTCATTTAGACAGAATTACCCAAATCTGTTTCTAATATACACAGTACACATAATAAATTTTTACAATATGACAAGGAAAACAAACTTAATAAAAGTTCCTGATCTTTTGTTACACAAGCAATCTATAGCCATGATATGTTTATAATATTTTGCCCATGATATCACAGCTCAGTAACAAAAGCTAAGCAACACAAAAAACAGTTACTAGGTATGACTTCACCTCGTGACTCCCGTCACATCGCCGTGCTCATCGCCCCGGCGCAACACCTTCCCCAACCTACGTCCCGCGCTCCACAAGTACTCGCCGTTGTCAATTTTGACTAATAGTTTCCTTTTCTCCTTCTCCCAGGCACCCTTTGACTTGGGAAGCTGCGGATCCCTACGACGAGAGTTTGTTTTTCTCCAACGACACCAGGACTCATCTGAACGGTAAGAGATTTTTAGCCTGTTTCCTTCACTCCTGGTTATTTGACAAGTGCTTGAAAACCCTGTTATAAACAATCTCTGCAGGAAAACAGATGATGTCTTACGATCACAGAAGGTAATTTTTTCAAGAACCCAACTTTCCGAGCATTTCCCAGATGCACCGCGTCAATCTTCCTGCGTTTGACTATCTCAGCTGGTTTTCCAGCCCGGGCGTTTTGCCAGGCGGGCCGGACTGCCCCTCATTGTCACTTCTGTTCGATGGCACTTGCACCCACTGCTGTTATCCCAGGCTTCAGGAAATTTTCTAACCACTGGACGGGCTCCAGCGCTGCGCACTAATAAGTTGCAGACTGCAGCGCTCTAAGCGTGCGTGTGTGTGCACGCGTGTGTCAGAGCAGGGCCATGGTTTGGAGGAGGAGGAGGAGGAGGAAGAGGGGGGGAAAACAGTAGTTCAAAAATGCTGCCTACTCAAATTGACAGAAAAGTGACCCCTGCACTTCATCAGAAATTCCTGCAGACTGACAAAATAAAGGAGTTTGCTTTTATCACACACAGTGAGACTCATACGGAAAAATGGAAACACTACATCACCCGACCTTAGGTTGCCCCCTTTTCAGCCACAGATGAATATTATGTATAAAAATTGTAAATCAATTTGAGATGTATTAAAGGAGATTCTCTTTTTCTGTATTAAAGGTAATACCTTTTAATCTCTAGATTTATTTTGTAATGTCAAGCAAATGAGAAAGACTTAATTTCCGTAACTGAATTTTGTTACTCTTAAGTCTATTTAGCATCTCTGCATGGTGTTCACATAATTTCCTACACTTTGCTTGCACCAGGAAATAATGAGCAAGTATCACTTACCCAACACTGAGTCACAAATATTTGCCTACATTAACAGAGCTTTAAAAGCCATTTTAAACAACTTAAGGAAATTGTGCTAGCCTTTGAACCGTGATTCACTACTATGAGAAATTAAGAAACTTTTCCTCTTCTAAAGGCAAAAAATCAGCTGCCACAACCTCCTTGTAATATCATTAGGTCCCAGAGCAGATTTTCCTCTTACGAATCCCTACACAATAGATTTATTTGCTTAATGAAACTGCTTCTGAAATTTTCCTACGCTCAGTGTTGGGTACTGCGAAATTTCAGTCTTTTCACATCCTTGAACTCTCATCAACATTTTTTTCCAGACTGTGTCAATAAAGTTGATTACTTGCAGTTCTGAACTCTGTTCTGCACATGGAAATAAACCAATTTGTTTTAAAGTATTTTCTGAAGAAAGCAGAACTTGGCAATCATATCTGCAAGATAAAAAAAAAAAGAGAAAAAAAAAGGGACAAACCAACCAAGCGAAACTTCCCCATGAAAACTAAACCAAAAAGCAACTCCTCCAGCAAACAAAAGCGAAGCAACGTCCTGATTTTATCACGGCTAAATTCCTGATGTACACATCATCAACCTCACTGTTGTTCTCCTGATTGATATGTCTCCCTGTCGGATATGAACGGTCTTTTCGGATCATTAATAAGTTCATTAATTTGTTATCAATTCCAGCTCGCTGTACTTAAACCACTCCGTACCACGGGGTCATCCCGCACGCCCGGACCCCTGACTACCCGCTTGTTGAGATGCCTCATACCTACAACCGATCTGTTGCTTTTACAAGTTTAATCTCGGAATTAAGGAGCTGATTGTGGAACCATGTCGCTATAACATCTTCAACCCAGCTGTACATCATATAAACCGCTATAGGAGGGGGCAGTCTCCCATCATTCCTAGCAGCAGCGCATACCTTTAACTCCCTAATCTGTAATACTACAAAATATCGCTCTCATTTCTTCCCAAGCACAAGTGGACTACCAGCAAGGGTCCAACAGTGTTATTCCTAATTACCTTTTTTTCACTCTTGATCCTGTGGCGCTCATAATTAGTTACCTGGGGCTGCAATCCAATTTGAAGTGATGACAAGAAAGTGATCCATGAAAAAGTAATAAGTTAAATCCAATTTCAGCCTTCCTCTAATTAAATGCACATGGAACTAATGACTCAAACCCTACCATTTCAGTGATAATGGTAATTAGCGAGGTGGGAGTCACTCTCTTTTTTCAACACTGTAGGTGTAAACCACAAGGTAAAATGGCAGGAGCACTCTTAATTACAAGTGTCATTTTGTCAGCAATTTACACGTTTCTGACCAGTCAGGAAGGTTTCATTTGTTTTCCCCTTCCCCGAAGTGGGTAACGCACGGGCGGACTCGGGCACAGCCAGCCCCATGGCCCCGCTCCCAACCTTGTCAGAAATCACTTTTTTAAAAAAAAAAACCCAACCTATTCTCTAAATGTTTAATGTCAAAGCAGAAAACTTGCTAGAAAACGTATTCAGGGTGCTCTAACAAGACACAGGGCTGGAAATGAGGGACTCTGGCTTCTACCATCAGTTTTACCCCTCAGGATCGACTTCTTTATCACACGCAGATGCCAAACCCCCAAACACCCCGGCGGGAGCCCCGCACCCCAATGCCACTGAGGGTCCACAGCTCTCTGACCTTGGGCGAGTCACTTAATATCTCTCTGCTGGGGTTTACACAGCTCTAAAATGAAAATAATCGCATTTGCTGACAGCACCTCCCACTGCCAGCTTTCCCAATATATCGGTATTTTCCTAGAAGCCACAGGTTTTTGGAATCACGGCATTACAGGACAGTCACAAACTTCTTTCAAGAAAAACAACTGCCCTTCATCACCTTTCTGCTCAGTCTGAAAAGCTGGAAAAACTGAATACTAAAGGCTTAAAAAAAAATACAAAAGGGTAGCAAAAAAAAAAAAGGCCCACAGGTTTCACTGAAAAAAAACCCTTAGTATCAAAATTTTTTAAGCTGATCATGTAATTTTGAGGACCTGACTCAGATTTTGTTCTGTTTGTGGGGTGGATGATATTTGCACTTCACTGGCATATTCCAAGAACTGACTAACGCCTGTAATTTGGCTTAGGGATGAAAAATAAAAGAGCTGTGGGTCCTTTGGTAGAAACCAGCAAAACTCAACTTTGTCTTATTTCCAAAGTCAAAAATAAAAAATGAAAGATTCAAGTGAGATTTTCACAGGTAAACTATTAAAACCCTGCAGAAGAGAAATCTCAACCCAACCAGAGTTGGTGGCAAAATTCCCACTGGTTGACTACAGCCAAATTCAAATCGGCTCCCGTGTTTAAGAGTGAAACAGAGATATACCCATACAAACGGAATAAATACACTCGTGAATTTATTTCCCCTCCCAAATTATCTGCTGAGACACAATTTCTCTACCAGTTGTTACATTTACCACTATGTAAAAAAGGTACACTGCGTGTAAAACCCAAGGCTACGTAACCCAGTACTTGTGTGCTCCGAGTGAAACAGAGAACACCCTTCCCTTAATTTTTCAGTATTTATTACATTGTCAAGCTAATAATTTCTAATTTCACAAAAATCCACAATAATTGCCCCCAACATCAAGCTACAGTGATTTTTTTTTTGCTCTTGCTCTCTTCTGTTTCTCAAGACACTGGAAAGAAATATTAAGATAATGTAGGATGCAAATTAAGTTCTACAAAAGCCCAGCCAAAAGGCTGCTTTAAAAAGCAGCGGTATGCAAAGGCAAGGACAGCTCTGTCCTCTCAGCTTCCCCTAGTCTTACCCCGAAAATCTAAACCCAACCCAAATTCTTTTCTTGGCTGTGACTTAAAGGGAAGATTTCTTTTCTGTTTTGTCAACCGAAAACAAAAAGTTTCCATCTTATTAATTTGATCATTTCTTCTCTCCACACACACGCGGGTGAACTATCACACAACCAATCTCATTTAATCACATAAAAAAGTCAAGCGAGGGGTTTCATTTGCAAGATACTGACTTGGACGTCCCAAATCTGTTTTGAGTCCAGTATCCAACTTTCAGCTCCATGCAACACACAACATTTACGTCTTTAAAAAAAAAAATCGTATTTTTAGTACTGCCAAAACACACATGCACTTTTACTTTCTTAGGAGAAAAATGTGTCTCTTGATTTGTTTCCAATCTGTGTGCTCTTGCCAGCAACTAAAATGCTTCAAGAACCAAAATGAATAATCGTTAAGAGCATCAGCAATTAAAGCTGCAAATTTTAATCAATACATCTATTAATACAAAGATATATTTATCTTGGCCAGGAAAAACGTGCACATTTTCAAAATCTTAAGCATACCTGGCCTGTTAAATTATTTGTTTCACAGATTCAAGGAAATTCAACGTCTATGGCAAATATATTATCAAACATGCTTTAGTCTTTTTTTCACTTCCAGTAATTTTTTGTGGGACTGTTATTTTTTATAGTCTTTTCCCAACTGCTAGTTACTAAACCCATTCCTTAACTTTCAATTTTCTTTTGTTTGTGTCATCAGGCTGTGAAACCGGAGGTCACTGCCAAATATAAAGCACGGCAGTGTGAGATAGGCTCAAAATGTGAGTCATCGTGTATTTGGAGATTTATTTTTTCTTCAACTATCAGCAGAGCACATCTCCATGCCTGTGTCCAAATTCTTATACACTGAATATCTCAAAATCTCCTAAAAAGCAGGTCTCCAGGTAGAGTTATCAAGGTCAAGAGATCCCAAAGACGATGGCAGAAGCCCATTGTCATGTAAACGCTATTGAAGGCACGGTGCCCAGCGCAGCCACGGGATGCCAGAATATATTTAAGTACCGTGGCTATTTGATCAGTGAATAAAGAAGGAATATAGGAAATTATCCACGAGGCCATAACAGATTAGCTGCACAGCATATACTAGATTAATTTTCCGCATCTGTTTGTGGGGTTTACACAACAAAGCCTGCCAGCCATCATTAAAGTGCTGAGCCTGAGATGGAGGGAGCTCTCCCAGCCCTGCGTGGGACCACACCAGCCTCCCTTCCCGGGGCGGGCAGGACCATGGAGTATCTTATTAGGAGAAGCAGCAGCTCAGGTGAACCACATCCCTTCCCCACCGTTTCAGGCAAACACAGCTCCCCAGCACCCATGTTAGGGAGCTTTCTGCCAGTGCCCTTGCCAAGCAGGGCAGAGATAAGCAACGCCGATGGTATTCTTGCTATGCACGAAGCCTGTTTGTCGGAAAAAAAAGCAGGTAGCTGCTAACCGCTGTGGCTACCTGATGAGACATCTATATTTATAAACTAAGGGCAAAGATGACTCGGTTCATTATTTAAGCAAATTTTTGAAAAACGGGTGCATTTCCACCACCCTCGACGTTTATTCTACGTACTGTCAGCAATGGGTATTGCCTCGTCGGTGCGGCGCCATCCGACTTCAGCGGGTGTGGGTGCTTGCGTGGGTGCAGTTTTACTCAAAAATTCTACCCCCAGCACCACCGTTTCCTTTCAGCAACAGATTTTCATTGCAGGGATGCACTTGAGGTCTGTTACATTCAAGAGGACTTCCAGTACGTTTAAGACCGCAAAAGCTCCAGGAGTGAGGAGGGGGAAAAAAAAAAAAAGAAAAAGACTGGGCAGTCATTTGAATCAGTGAGTGACAGGCTGGGCCAGCTCTCTGTATACATTAATAAATTAGAATTTTAATTGTGTCTCTGACTGCAGGAGCTGCTCCAGTACTTTAATATGTACCAACAATTGGCTATGTTATGGAATCCGCGATGTGGCCTTCACTGTTGACCTCTGCAACACAATTCCCAGTCTGACTACGGAAACTGTTTGGTTTGATCCTTTCAACTTATTTGAATCCTGACAAATAAGCTCACAGCTGAAAGGTCAACACAGTCATATTTCATCCTCTGGAGCTATTCTTAAGACATCTGCACAACAAAGCACTTCTTTTAGTACCTGACACTGGACCTAGCCAGCACAATCTCTCATTAAAAACGTCCCCAGTGGAAGAGTCTATTAAAAGTCATATGGATCAGCTATGGATTTACCAAATAAAATATTTTTGAAAGCATTAATGTAACGCTTTGGATTATGGCGCTCTACGTTGCCAATAAAACGTATATTTGCCCAATGACAAAATGTTTCATACTTTCCAAAAGAATAATAGCTCGGCTATAAAGTGCAAGGTGTTGTCCAGCAGCCTGAGCACGGGGGCGGGAGCCAGGAACTCATGAATCTTAATCCTACCTCTAAAACCAATTCCCTCTGCGATCCTAAGCAAGTCACTTAACCTGTTTCCCTCAGTTTCCCAGTCCAGAATTGGGATAATGCTACTTACTTATCAGACTTTCCTTCTGGGGATGTTTTGGAGATTAGTATTTGCAAAATGCTTTGAAGATGAAATCACTACACGAAGGCTAGAAGCTGTCCATGCTGGGCCAAGGGCTGCAGTTAATAGCTATCCCTCGCTCAGGCAAAACGCCCCTTGAAGTCCCCGTCACCTTTATTTAGGTAAGAATCACAGAATCGAGCCCTTCCTCGCTTTACTGTCAAAGCCTTTAGTGATGTTGGCTTTACCTTCCACATTCCACAACATTTTTAAAGCATATAGGATCCGTATTTTTGGAGGAAAATAATCTGAAACACATATAAAAGGCAAGAGAAGCAGCAATGCTGTCAGAGAACTCATGGCGATAGTATATCAAACTAAAAAAAAAATTAGAAAGAGCAAAACAGACATGAGTTTGACAACGTGCTATGACAACAAGAAAAAAAAAAACTCGGAAAGAATTTGGGGCTACAGAGGCTGAAGCATCAGATATAGAAGAGCGAGATAAGATGAATGTCCCAGCTACAGGGCTTTGTGTGATGGCAGCTGAACTGCTGTACTCAGTAACTTATTATCAAAAATACAGTGACACGCTGCAATTGCAAAGAGAGGAATAATAAAAGCAAAAACCAGCTGCAAAACAGCAAAATGGTCAAGGGTCTAGAAGTGCTGGTTTACGAAATACATAAAGAACTAGATACATATAATTTGCCAAAACTGGCAAGTACATGTTAGTATCTCAGATGTTTGAGAAGTGTGAACACGAGGCAAGGCAAGGGACTGACTCAGTATTTATACAAGCAGTATTACTTGGAGCAAGAGGATGGAATTAAAGTGGAAAGTTCCTGAGCGTGTGCTTTGTTATGGAAAACCATCCGAAGGAAAAATAATAGCAGTCCCACCACCACTTGGGATTTCTAACACTAGAATAGCAGAAAAAAAAAAAAAAAAGGAAAATGTGATACATGACCTAATAGGTCTTTCTTAACTCCTGTGATTTATCCCGCAAGACTAGCAGAATGTACTCCAAAGCCGCGTATGTGTGCACACATCTTCTGTTTGGGAATGCTGTATTGGTTTTAGCTTTCTGAATTCATAACCGCACAAAGCCCGAGAATATTTAGATTTTTCTTTCTGAAGATGTCCATAAATCAGCAGACAATAAAAGGGGAAAAAAATACACCGATGATATGATATCCTAGTATTTCCCAATATCCTTGACACAGTAAATCAACGGTTTGAGTGAACACAGACTACAAACGGAACAGCAATCAAACAGAAACGTTAATGCAAATCTCCTATGCACACTGACACAGTAACAAAAGCTATTCCATTTTGTCATGATCCAGTCCTACCAGATGCTAATAGAAGTACATGCTCACAGATCTGTAAATACGCCGTGGGTGGGATTTTCAAGAGCACCTAGCACCGGTCCTCAGGCCACTTACATCAGCCACAGTTGCTCCACGGACTTCACTAGGGGGAAGCTTCTGAAGGTCCCATCCCAACGTTCAGAAGTAAGACGCATTTATTCCGCTTTTACAAGCCCCAGTCCCTCACGGAGGCACGGAGGCTCCCCTTACCTGAAGGGCTGGCTGTTTGTCATTCCTCTTCGGAGACTTTAATCCACTAACTTGTTGCTGCTGCTGCTGCTGCTGTTGCTGCTGCTGCTGCTGTTGCAGTAGAAGCTGCCGTGCCACCTGGAGAGCCTGCGAGGAAAGAGGTTTGAAAATTGAGTTTACAGCAGACAGGACCTCAGGAGCTACACACACGGCACAGGGTCGAGGCAGCCCTTGATCATGAGTACCGCTCCACTCCCGAATCACCTCCGCCGAGGAAAGCAGTGGCTTCCACCAAAAAAAAACCACCCAACAACTCAGCACTTGCACGCAACGAGGTGATATCCCACCGCTGCATTTCCCATTTTGACTATGGAGAAAAACAGCAGCAGCTGAAGTTCAGCTCCTGCGTGGGAACCTCAAGTAACTGCAGAAATCCCAGCGGTGAGCACCATACAGTTATTTTTATTCCCTCTCTGGAGCGACTCATAGCCCTCCTTGCTACCAGTCAGGCTCATGTGCTAATGGCTTCCACGCTCCTCTTCTCCAGAGGGTCAGGTCTGGTTTACAGAAGAGGGCAGTCGTATATCACTAGCTGCTCTCCTGAGCACCAGAGAAAGTCAGGGAAGTTTCTGGAAGGCTATGGCGGGAGGAAGAGGAGAGCCAGCGGCAGGCAGAGCTGTGCTGAGTGCTGGAGGTACCGCGCTGAAGGCTGAGGAAGCTGTGAGGAGCTGAAGAGAATGCCATGGAAAGTGGGGACAACATCTCACCCCACCAAAATCACTAAGAACAGCATCAGGGACTGGGGTGGGAGGGGACAGAGCAGCAAAGGGACAATGCGGATTCACGGGATGGAGGGTCAAGCGACGCGATCCTGAAAGTATGAGCAGAGCATCACACGGTGGTAGATTATTGCAAAATTTCTGCAGAACAAGAGAAAAACGTCCCTGGACACTACAGCCAGCTGCTCCACAAGGCCCGATTTCTCCATCAGGTCGAGAAAAGCAAGAGGAGATGAAACACGGGGGAAAGCAGGACAATAAGCTGGAGCAAGTCCCTCTCCCAGCTCCCTCCCAGCCCCCCAGCCAGGGGACTGCAAGGAAGAGGCCGATCCCTGCAAGACAGGCTGTGGCACAGCTGAGGCTCTGCCAGTGAGACCCAAGCCCACTGCTCCCAGAGGATTCACCAGCGCCGGACTCGGGCTTTCTTGGTCTCCTTGGAGACGTTCGGTACATGTGTAGGTGGAAAAGTGGGAAGGCTGAAGACTTCATTAATGTAAAACAAGAAAAATAGTCCCTTTGCAAGATGCCTACACGGAAGGAGGGAAAAAGCCTTCCCCACTCCTACTGTGTATGCTCTCTGAGTGATTTAATTAATACCTATTTAATTAAGGAGTCAGATACGCTTCGGGTTTCACTTGCTTCTCCAAGTTGCAAAGTGTTTCATCTCAGCGCAGAACCGCCAGGAAAGCTTTGACACCAAAGACTGCAAACTCAGATCCGTCACCCCCCAGTAAAACCTTGTTATTTTATGGCCTAGACCCATCTTCCTACTTTTGAAGGGACATCAGGCAGCCCGGGGGGCTGAAGAACCACCATTGCTGGCCAGCACGTCAGGGCAAGCGGGGAAGAGAGACCTCACTGCGCTCTGGCAACGAGCCCTCCTTTCAAATTCAATAACAAGTCTCCACTGGATCGGAAAAACTCCTTTAAGGGTGGATGTGATTTCCAGCGGAGCTTGGTGCGATGAAGGTAAAATTGGATTTTGCATTTCAAGCTGGTTGGAGCTCCATGCACCCGCAGCATCTCTAAAACGGTCTGTGTCCCTGCAAGGGGTAGGAGGAGGTGCCGGGCATACGCCGGGGTGGGTGAGCGTCTGTGCTCCCACGCACGCAAATGCCCCTGCCGTCAGTTCAGCGTCAAGAACCAGAAGACCCTACAGCTTACCGATTAATACAACGCCACAAAGGAAACCTTTATGCAGAAAGTGCTAAGTATGGTTAAAAAAATGTTATTTTTATTGAATTAGCTTATTTAGCTGGTAAAGCATCTTCAAGGGTGGGCAGAGGCAGCAGAAATAAAACCTACAAGACTTAAGGGGATGGGCAACAAATACTCACCTACTTAACAGGGGTGTTGTATGGCTTATTTAATTAATGAATACTTGTAAAGCACTCTGAGTTGCTCAGACAAGAAGCGCTATACAGTACAAGCGCAACATATTATTATATATTATTAAGACTGGCTCTGCAGAAGAATAATTCCAGGTAAATGTGCAATCAAATGATCATTTTAGTTCCCAGTAATTAGATTCAATAGGCCAAAAAAAACACAGAAGCCTTTCTTTAATTATACACTAAACAATCAGAACATCCCTAACCTTTCGAGCTACAGCCTTTTTGAATAAAACATCATCAACTTATAGATATTATTCCAAAAAGAACCAGTCACCATATGTGTTGTCTCTTTGAAATACAGTTGCTATAGCAGACCCTGCATGCATTTCATGTGATATGATCATATTCTATCCGTTCTGGCAGCTGAGAGGTTGCACAACTAAAATTGGCTGCCAGAAATTTTTGAAGATTCCCAGAACAAGTAGCCATGCAAGAAATGCCTCCTTTCTACTCCAGCTGGCTGCGGAGCTCCGTGCAGCTCGGCAGGGTGGCCGGTGCCACCACAAGCCCTGACCATGCCTGGTCCCATGCCAATGAACATCTCTGTCCTCCAGCCAGGCTTGCGATGGCAAGGCTCCGATGGAGCAAAGCCAGAGCTCTGTCCCTGCTCCAGTCCCACCTGCGCAGCACCCACATCTCCACACACCCACCCTTGTGCAGGCTTTCCACTTGAGGTGACGTCCACACCTCCCTGCTCCGTGTCCGGCTGGTACTTGTCCTGGCACTGAGACATGGTGGGATCAGCGATGGAGAGAAGGAGGAAGCAGCACAGAGGGTGGAGTGGGAGGGAGAAGCAAAGGATTAAAAGAGAATGAAAGTAACAAATGAGTTGACTGGAGGGAGCATCACGGATACAGGGAGCTGGGATGGACAGGAACAGCGAAGGGAGAAACACGGAGGGGCAGGCACGGGTGGGATGGCGGCAAGCTGACAGCTCAGGGGATTGCAGCTTGAAATGGCATTTCCCATCTCTCTGCTCTCAAGATTTCGCTCTTCCACTTATAAATAACTGACAGCAATAAAAGCTAAGCATCAGATGAGCTTGGGTTTAAGGTGTGGAAGGGTGTTCATAGCTCAGATCTGGTTCTTACTGAGCATCTGCACCAAGTAGCTACTGCATCCTTGGAGGTACAGTGAACCCAGGGATGCCAAGTCCCTTTGCCGTTCTGCATTTCCCAGCTCAGCCGTTCCTCCCTCCGGCCTCGGACCAAGCATTCCCCCTCCCATTTCCATGTCTCATCCGCACTCCGCACACACAACGGGATGTGCAGAAAACAGACGGCTAGGTCAGTACGGGAAGCACCAGCCCTCTTTCCTCTTATACGCAAAGTATTTCAAGCTCATCTGGAGTGCCTTCATGAAATTAATTTGCTGATGTCGGTTCAAGCCCGGTGGACACCTGCCCTCATTACGCCGGCACATCCCATTTAATCCATCCCGACAAGCGCCGCACCTCGACCCCCTTCTCCGGCTCCACGCAGCCATCGCTCCCGTGCGGAGCCCACCGCCGGGTGCCGGCGCGGGAGCCGTGCCGAGGCTGCCGACGCTGCGCCGCACTCGAGCGAGGAGAGACAGGGGAAATTAATTTGAGAGCGAAGACAGTCCCACAACCTTCATCAGCACGGAGATTCGCAAGCAGGCCTGTACATTAATAAAGCTTCCTGTGGGAGTAGATGTTGCCTTTGATTTGCATGTGAATTCAATGCTAGTGAGAAGTGCCAGACTGTCAGACATGGAGACCAAAGTCTCTTATCTTTCCAAAAGCTTCTGTAGCAGTTTCCCCACATTTCCTTAATCATCTGCCTTGTCCTCAACTTACTGAACAGGCAGCAGAGAGTAAAGCTGGACTCGGTTCAACTCCTGCTGCTGCCAAGTCCTGAAACAAGGGTGCCAGGACTGTTTACTGCTAGCCAACAGCTCTGCTAACGTGGCCCTCTGCTCACGAGCGGGTGCTCTGACATCTCCAAGCTCTTTTCACACATTCCTCCCCACTGCCATAGTTACATCCTAAATCTCCACCACGTGCTTGCACTTCTGCAAGTGAACAATTGCCAGGGGCCATGGTAAACCAGCTCGTGTTTGTGCATCCAGGCAACTGAGTTCTCCTTCACGGGACCAGCAGGTAGAGACTCCAAGAGCCCTCAAAACCACAGAGGTGCTTCAGGTATCCGGGACCGTGACTACCAGCAGCCGTGCTACGTGCTGTCTATCTGTGCCAGATCCAGACACCAATCCTGGCCTCCAGCAGTTAATCACAAAGCATCAACAATCATCCTCCCCTCTGCCCTAAATACAAATAGGAAATCTTCCCACCTACTGAAGGAAGAGGAAGAAAAGCATCCCCTAGCAAGTGCATCTTCTGCGTACCACGGACTTTGGTCACTATCAACAGGGATTTGAAAGGACACAATCAGTAAAGGACTCACTACCAACCGAGTCATCTTGATTCTGCTCGGTGCTACGCCTACACGCAAGATTCAGTAAATGAACTCCTGAGCCATTTTGTTATCCATTAGGAAATCACCCAGAGATAAAGAGATTTTCTGGCGTAAAACAGAGACCGGTAAAAAGGCAACTGAAATGCAGTACTATAGAGACATTGCACAAACTTGGGGTGGTATGTGGGAGCCAACACTGGGTGACACTTAACTCAGGAAAAATTTTAACAGCACATTCACTGTGAGATGAATCAAGCCTGTTTCATTCAAAGATGCCACGGAGCAAGTGGTAAATCCCACCAAAAATCCCTCTCCCTGTGCTTAGGGAAGTGTCAACCATTCAATGTTTCCCAACTAGTTAAGCACTGAGGGGGGGAAGTACACATCGGAGATGACCAAGACAATTTTATTGCAAGATAGACAGAACGTGACTTGTTTGCCCAGCTGTTGTTTGCCCAGAACATCCGGCACTGTTATCACCCGAGTTACTGTTGTAATTCGACATTTTCACGCGAGTGGCTCAATCTTTCGGTTTCATCATCTGCTTCGGGCAATTTCTGCTCGAAGGGTAAAAATGCAGCCCTGCCTCTGACTTCACGTGGCTAGAAATTCGGAAAGTGGGCTGAAGAAGGGAAACACACTGGAAAAAGAGGGTAGAACTTCAAAAATAGAAATGCTGCTTAAATGCCATATACTTGCTTACGGTATTAGTACATAAGGAAAACAGTAACAGGATCCAGTCCTATGGAGCCTCTTGCTAACTTGTTCCACCACTGCAGCCAGTAAAACAAGGCAGCGACTCTCCAACTGTTTTTCCATCAGCCTCTTTCTATTGAAGAAAAAGAGCTCAAGCTCCTCCCTTCCCATCTGCTCGAACCGATATTAATATCAATCAGCTATTAATGAAATATGAAGACCTACGGCTATAATGGGCCTGACTCGAACGTCAGAAGAAGCCTGTTTCTGCATCTGAGGTTTATCAGGCAAGGAAAGACCGATCCAGGAAACTGCAGGATGTACGGAAAGGTACGTATGTTGGAGGGTGGGGAGACGAGCAACAGACGTGAGGATGCAAAAGAAACCAGCATCCTGTCTGACTGCTGATTCCCAGGGCAGTTGTGCGGTAATCGGCTGCCTCCGAAATGGAGAAGCATGCACACAGAAGTTGCAAGAAGGGCACAAAACAAAATCCCATGTGTTTTTACAGATTCCTAGGATTTTGGGCCTTTCCAGGTGGACAAAGCTGCCCATCAAGAAAGCAACTTGAGAAAGGAGGAAGGAAGTGTTCCCAGAAATCAGAGATGGTCCCACAGCCATCTGAAGTGTCCAAGCAGTAAATCTGGAAAGTCACTCGCCAGCCAACATCATCATCTGTCCGTTATTTCAGTTACGGTCATTAAAAAGCAAAACACAACACAACAAGCAGAGAGAGATGAGACAGAAGATATTTTAAGGGCATAATCTACCCTTGGAGAAAACACAATGCTACCCCAGTCCCAGACTCCAGAAGCAAGACCTTCTGTGCTGACCTCCGAGCAATGACAGATAGCCGGCTCCTCATGCAGCTAAGAGTGCTGCTAAGCTTTCCCCACCGTGTTTTAGATGAAGCATGGCTTTGCAGCACCAGGCATGCAGTTCTCCCACCACCTATTTTCCCCCAAGTTTCGCAACAGCTTTAGGCACTGAGGAGCCCAGCTAAAGGGGTCTCTCCCAGCAGAGGCATGGCCCACCTCTCAGCAGGGTTTCTTGCTTCCATTTAGTCTCGCAAGGCAAGTACCTTTGTTTCTCCCGGGTGGGACGAGGAGGGATTTAGACTCAGTCAGCAATCTCTCTTCTTGCTCAACTCCCATCTGTCCTCACACCCCGCTCCACTCCGCAGCTGCTCCCAGCAGAGTGGCAAGATGCAGCTCACAAGCTCGGAAGCCCGGATGCACCCCAGCTTCGGAGCTGCTTCATGTCTCTCCCACTCCTGCCTCCTCTACCTCCTCTCCTGCGACACCCTCTTCTCCTGGAGCAGCAGATGTAGAGGAGCGGTGGTAGGAGGCAGACACGTTGGAGGGGAGCCCTGCTGCAGCTCTCCTCCGAAAGGCTGAGGAGCCGCACAACGTGTGGAAACCGGCGAGGAGCGGAGCAGTATGCAAAATGGGGAGAAAAAAAAAAAAAAAAAACTAGTGCAAAGCGACAGCAGTGGGTAGTGCTGTTCCTCTGGGAGGAACAGAACAGGGGGAGGTGAGAAGAACCAACTAGAGAGAATAGGAAAGGAACCAAAATGAAGAGGAGGAATAAAGTGTAGAAGATGCAAAAAAGAGAAGCAGATGTTCTTGCAGCACTTATTCCCTCTGACATTCATACCCAGCTCTTTCATCTTCCTCCAGAACTGGGAAACGAGCTGCTACGTGCTCCCTCCCCACTCCCACCATCCTGACCCTCTGTGCCACACATCAAAATGAGCCAAGGCCAAGAGCCCCAACACTGCTCCTGGCACCGCAGCGGGGAAGCCTGGAGATAACTCCAGTCAGGACACGGGGCTCTGCTACGGGACACAGCTAGAATCCAGTGTAACCTGGTGAAGGAGCCCTGCTGTCCAGCTGCCTCACCAGCCCTGCATTCATCCATCTCCATATCATCCTCTCTTTTCTTGTTTCATTAAATAATCCTGCTCTATCTATCCTGTACCCAACTCCGCTCCGCAGATGCATCAGAGGGATGCTGTGAGCCAGGGGAGATGGTGCCAGCTGCCTGCACCCAGCGCCTCACTCCGCTGCAGCTCCATCCAAGGGGCTACCAGCCAGCTCCTCAAAGAGAAGAGCTTCAGCAACAATCCTTTACTCAAATAAAACGATCAGCTGGCCCTGAAGGCTTCGCTTAGATGCAGCAGACTGATCTAGCCAAGTGACTAATGGGTGATTCCCATGCTGGAAAAAGAGAAGGGACCTGGAGGTCCACATGTACAAAGCCCGGCTCACATCCTGTCCTTGATGTAGCGGGGGCAGGCTTGGAGCAAGGGAGCTGGCAACGTGCCTCGGGCTGAAGCATCTCCTAGAATAGTTCAGTCATAAGGAAAGAAGATGAGTCTTTATTTTTCTTCCAACAGGCTCAGTTTCGTTCCTCTGGAATAGCTCCTGGCTATCAGTTGAGGAGATCCCTCCAGAAAAAGGCACTGGAAACAAAAACCCTTTCTTCCAAATCCACAGGGTGGAGTTGCCTGTGCCCAGCGCTGCTACACTCGGTCCTCGTGGGTGCTGAGGTTACTTCTGCTGGCAGGAGGATGTGCAGAATCGATGCTCCTGCCCTGCTGCCCTGCAGCCCACCCCACAGCTGGGAAAGTCCCTGCCTGTCACCCCATCTCTGCGGCAGTGGGGACCCAGTCCCACGCAGGGGTACGACAGGGATTCGCCTCCAAAACACCTGATTTTCATTTTGTAATTTATTCATGAATTCCACCAACCTGGGGGGAAAGGCAGTCGAGGTATTTTCCTCAAATAGCTGGAGACGTGAGTGGGATGGGAGGGGGCAGGCGGCGCGAGGCAGCGGGGGACGAGGTCAGCCCCAGCAGAGCCCAGAAACCTGCGAGCCCTGAACCAGCCACAACAGCGACAACGGCTACAAAAATCCCATTCTTGAGGCACAAACGAAATCCTCAGGCGGCTACACTGTAAAAACACCTTCTGTCTCCTCTTTTAAAAAGTCACAGTCAAGACTCATCAAAGCCATTTAAAAAGCATCTGGCAAAAAGTTCCCAAACATTAAAAATGGCTCTCTTTATTTTGGCATGTCAAGATTCACAGCATGTAGCGGTCTGTACCAGCAAGAAAGGAGGGATGGGCCAACACATCCTGGTAAAATGAGAAAGGATACAAATCTTGGCTCCCCGTGCAAACTGAACCAGAACTGAACTATGTCTGAGTGATGAAAAAAATCTTATGGGATTTCCAGCTCGTTTCTGTAGGCTCGGGATCAGATTCTGAACTACTGTGTTTATCCAAAAGTGAACCAGACCTTTGAATATTTGGAGGACTATTCACTGCTGAGCCGCGTTTTTCTTGGATGTCAAAAGCACGGGAAGTTCTCATATTTTTTAACAGAGAAGAAGGGTAAGGTGGGGGGGAGAAGGAAGAGTGCCTTTTTGTTGCTACAACATAAATAGTATATTGCATACAGCTGCTTGTGTGCTTCCCTGTGCGGTCAACAAAACAGGGAACATATTTTAAGCTTGTTTTCCAAAACACTGTATGACAAACTTGCACTCAGAGGCCCATGAAACAAAGTCCCTGACCGTGGACATCTCACCACGTACCATCAGACGCTTGCTGCTCTTGAGTGAACGAAGGAAGCAAAGTCTTGGGACAGCCCAAAACATGGGAAACTAATGCTGCAAAATCACGTCTTGGTACGTCAAGCCTATGGCACAACCCAATTTAGAATAGCTTCTAAAAATCTTAATTTTAAAAGATTCCGGTAGAGCAAAATTAGGCGAGGTTCAGATGGAGGCGACAAAAATGATTAGAGGCCTCGGCAGATACGAGGAAAGATTGATAAGGGTGGGAGTGTTTAGTTTAGCGAGAGATGAGTAAGAGAGGAGATGATAAAAGTACACAAATTGTGACTCGGCCTGAGAAGGTACATCTGGTGCTATTTGCCATTTCTCATAACGCAAGAGAAAGGGGACATTGAATGAAGTCAGGAAGCAACAACCACCAAAAAAAAAAAAATTAAAGCAGATAAAGGGATTTTTTTTTTTCTTTCTTAATACACAACTCATAATTACTCTCTGGAACTTACTGTCACAAGATATCACCAGTGCCAAGAGCATGGGGAGGTCGCAAAGAAAGGATTAGACACTTGCACAGATAGTAATGAGGGCATTTACAGCTACCTTTGGAAAGATAAAAATATAAATCAGGATACAAATGTTTATGCTTTGGGGCACGAGCCAACCTTTAATCACCAGAGGCTAGGAGGAAACTTTCCCCCATGGACAAGTCCTCTAACTGTCCTTCACGGGCTTCTGCCCAAGGACTACAGCCAGGGCTGGAGAGAACCCAAGTCTTATGGGATGCTCCTGTGCCCCCTGCCTTCTCGGGTACCTCCATCCCACACTGCTGACCCAAAACTCCACTTCCCAGCCCCCTTGGCCCCCAGGGAGCTGCCGGGCACGGGGTGGCTTGCCCACGTTCCCTGGTTCAGCCGCTGCCCACATCACCTGGCCCCAAGCCACTCATTTCCTCTTTCTTCTTCACATAACATTTAAGTTTCAGGTCCTTATTTTGCCAGCCCTTCCTCTCCCCGATATTTCAGCTGCCATTTTTTCCTCCCTCAAAACTAAACCTGCAGATTCAATCCCTGCCACCCGTTTGGGCTTCCTGCTGAGGGCTGATCCCTCGGAGCCGGAGGGCGAAGCATCCACCTCCTCCTCCCGGACCCACCAGCGACATGCATACTTGAATGCAACTTCAGGATGTCAGGCAAATTTTCCTTTTTTTTGATCTGAAGCCATTTCATAGAAGGAATCTACATCCCCAAGGAGGAAGACGACCCTCCTGTCCCCGCAGCACCTGCGGGGCAGCGGCAGTCAGGCGCTATTACGGACCGCGGAGCTCATCAGCGCACTGGAACTGACATGCGATTTGGGGAGACAAAGAGAGATTTTGAAAGCAAGTCAGTCTATTAAATTTATACCTACCTGCACAATGTGAAACAAACCACATCTCGGTTTCCTTTCATGTGCATGACAGTCTTAACTTGTTTCTTTTAATCCCGTAAAAGCGGTTAAAGCATGCAACATGCTTCCCAGAGATGAGGCAAACCTGTATTTTACTTCCTGACAGTGATTTAGTTTATAGGTTGGGTTTTTTTTCCAGGGAAGATAATGAGCATTGTCCTAAGCTGGTATTACAAAGGAAATACTACATGCTACATGCTAGACACCTGGCATTTAAAAAAGAATCACATAAATTGACACTGTCTGTAACGGACCAAATACAGCTGCAACCCCTCACGCTGCACAGACACCAGTATCGGTGGCAAAAAGCTCCCAGCAGCACTGGTTGAGGTTTTCTTCAGAAGTCAGCATCCTTCTACAAACTCAAAGTGCCTCTCGCTCAGTCAATCGTACCCTGAGTAGGACCGGGGAGAGGACCAGGGATGTGCTGAGGCAGAAACAGCTACGTAATAAATCCAGCAAATCCAAAGGGGTGAAGCAGTAATCCATGGAAACGTTCCACACCAGAGGGGGTTCTAAGTGCCTTTAATTCCCAGCTGCAAACCCAATAAGCTGCCGGAAGGCTGAGACCGCCGAACACAAGGGGTTAACAGCCTCGCTAAAGAAAGTGATACACATAATTTCCTTTTATCACAAAACAATATGTTTATTATTTTCTGTGTATCTGTTAAAGGGCATGGCCTTCTGAGTGGAAAACAAAACACAGCTCAGTCACATGTTTATTTGCTTCAGCTACTCCCTTTCCCTTCTGATAAATAATCAAACATGCCATCCAGAAAAAACAAAACCAGTGAGCTGGGAAATTTGATGGTCATCAAATAGACTAAGATACCAAGAAAAGCAGCCCACTGTTCCCACAGTGAGTTTTCTGCCCCACACCTACACTAACATCTGAGTAAATAACTTCAGTCACTCTTTCCATTTTCCCCATGCAATTACTCCTACTGTTAAACAAATTGTCCTTAAGGCAGTTGCAAACACCATTTTTTTTTTTTTCTGCAAAGTAGAACAACTTCTGAACATTAAAAAGCCAGACTAGCAATATATTTTAAAAATATGTTTGTTGTACTTGCGGTTTGGCTGAACACACAGCTTGATTTCTCTCTCGCTTGCTCTCTTTTCTAGGAAGATGGGGGTTTACAGTTTAAAATTTTAAAGTGTATTTGGATCTCAGAGAAGCAGGAAAAGCCTCGAGGACGATGGGTCTTCTCCATAGGGCAGGCAGCATATTTTCCATTTTCTCTTACGTTTCACACTACACGAGCATCACGAATGCTTATGAAAAAAGTTACCTGCTATTTTGGTGGACTTTTGAGGGGGGAAGAAACAACCAAGAATCATCAAGTCGTTTTTTAAGTCACTCAAACAGAGAGACAAAAATCCAGCATACATGTTGCAACACGATTACCCAGAGGATCTACGCTATCTTCCAACAACCCCTGAAGACCATTCCTCCAACAATCATTAATACTGAAAAACTGCAGAGAAAATCCCTCACGTGAGAAGTTAACAACCATTACCCGGCGTGAGCACGCTTTCCCTTTCCTTTTGTAGTACCACAGGTCTAAACAATAGTAATATGAATGAGATAATAGCCATGCTTGTCTCAGCAGCCTGATTTTTATTAGCATGAAATTGGTACAAATATTAGCGAGGCTGGTTCGCAAGCGGTGCCAGAGCCACGATGCAAACAATTTGCGGAAAACAAAAAGCGACTCAGTGGGCTTGCACCTCTCTCTTTTGCTGCCCAGAACAACAGCCACGTTTCCTTTTTTTTTGTGTTTTTTTGATTTTTTTTTTTTTTTTTTTTTTTTTTTTTTGAGAAGCCGCAGCACCCAGTGAGCAGCTGGGACGGTGACACACGGCTGCTCCTGCTCCGGAGGGACGTCGCAAGGCGACGGGGTGCCCCGAAAGAGGACTTGGTCCTCGCCGCGGCTCTCCAAAGTCATGCCAAAAAACCCACCCTCGTTGTCGACACCGCAGTCAACAACCTGAACCGGCTTCTTTGGCTCCAAACCTGAGCAATTCCCCTCTCCTGCGCTGCCCGGCTGCCCGCGCAAGGCAGCAAGTTAAAAGTTCAGCCCTGCCTGCGCGCTCCTTCACTCTGCGCGCTCGCAGAGAAAATGAAGAGTTTAACAGAGTAAGCTCTTACTGTCTGCCTTTAGATTTCCGTCTTCGCGCTGGAGATGTGTTTCTGGCTGTTTCTGTGAAGCGGGGGCTGAAGAATGGTAAAAAGATGTTTGAATAAACAGGAAGTGCTGTGCAGCCGGAGCGCGGGCTGGAGGGAGACGGCGCTGGAGCACTGCCCTTCGCCGGCAGCCACCGGGGCTCTGCCTCCACAGTAGCAACCTCTGCTTCTACTAAATGACAAAGAAACCGCAAAGCCTTCCCTTCCCTAATTCCTCCCTCGCCGAGCGGCGAGAGCGGCCGGAGCGCGCAGGTAACCCCGGAGTTGGGTTCAGCGCCACGCCAGGCGCACAAATCCAGCAATTCGGCGTTACTCAATTCCGAAACCACCCCCCCCCCCCCCCCCCGGGTCTGTTAGCAGAAACATGCAGAACTAATTATGTCCCCAACTAGACCAAACAGCAGCAAAAAGCACACCTCGCTTCCGCATCGAGGCAAAGGCGTATTTGCACGTACGTTCAGCCAAGCTTGACTCTCCCACCCTCTGCACTGCTGTAACTTGCTCTTAAAACCGGCCGGTGAGGCTGGCCGGGCTTCAGAGCTCTTTTCTCTGACTGCGTGAACTGAAATATAAACAACCACCCCAAAAACACGACTTGTCTCAGGCGCGGGACTCGCGCCCAGCATCTCTGAAAACGTGCCTTTGGCGTTCAGGCAGATGCTTTCCCTCCTTCGTGTTCTCCTTCCCCTCCCTAAAACAAACTACCTATTTAAGTGGAGATGACTAACTAACCGTCTCCCCACCCAATTACCAAAGCCCTGTCTTCTGTCATATTGGTGACATGACACAGATATTGTCAAGAAAAAGTAAACTGGGGCTGGCACTCGAAGGCAGCTCGCGAGGAGATGAGCAGTCGAACAGCCATATTCAATAAAAAAGAGGAAGAGGATTCCTTTAGAAAATGTATTGCTGTTGTGGCAACGTGCTGCTGCCACTGAAGGGACTGATTTGTTATTTAGCATGTAGTCTTGGACTGTCTGTCATTCTGGGTGCTAATGCTCTGCTAAAATAACTCATTGGGAGCTGTCAGTGGGATGTTTACATAGGCCCCCAATCTTTTCTTCATACAAGGAAATTTTTTACTGGAATTCATCTTCTTTTGATCTCGCATTCAAAGCAACAGCAGCTTGATAGACATGCAAGTCTGAAAGCAAATCCAGACGCTGAAGATAAACCGCCAGAGTATGACAGGCAGGAGCATCTAAAGCTTATAAAAATGAAGAGAACAGCATGTCGTCTGAGTATTACAATAGCAGAAATCAAGAGACATATTAGGTGGAACTGATCAGCCACAAAAACAGTTCAAAAGGCAGATCATAGAAACAGAAGACTAAGCTAGGAAAAAAAAAAAATTGGAAAGATCTGCTTTAGAGAGGCATCACCTCCTTTCTGAATACCACAGCGTTTCCGCTCCGGCACGTAAACTTAAGGGGAAAAAAAAAAAGAGGAGGGCTTGTGCCGTCTTCTACTAACTCAGCAGTTCTTACCTTCAACTCACCAATTAATTTGCCGAGCGCACGTTTCAATTACGTGTTATTCAAAGTGAAATAAAAATAGGACACCGTGCCACTTGCATCTAGCCCAGCCCTCCAAAACATGATAGGGATGGGAATCTGTGCCTCTCCGTTAGGAAACGGGGGCATCGCTTCCCCCCCGAAGGGGCAAGAGGGGCCCTGGCCCCAGCCCCTGCCACCATTTTAGCCCATACATCCTTCAAAGGGCTGAGCGTTGGGATGCTCTTGAGCTCTGCCTCTCCCACCGGTGCAGAAATACTAGCTCGGAAGATAATTTTATTTAAATTGAATTACGTGTGCGACGGACTCCACAGCTACGTACCGAAGACGACGCTTGCCAGAAAACAATTGCTGAAACTTTCTCCAGAAACCTATACATTTTTAATTTTTCTTCCCCAAATAAGCTTCTTATTCTAATTGAAGTCAGCAAATATAATGAAAAAGTAATTCTCAAACAATTTTGTACTTAGAGCTGTTTGTTAACAAACACTGAACGAGCAGCAGTGTTAGGTTAAAGGGCAGCAGGATTCCACATTATAATTTAGCCTGCGGTTATTTCTGATTAAGAACACCCTCCGGGACAGCAAAGCAAGATCTTCTTTTGCAGCAGGCATAGCTTTTAAAATTAGCCTCTTCTCCATAATAAAACCGACAGGAAAACTGTGGATTTAAAACTGTATTAACCAATTTGAAGTGGTGCAATCAGTTTACGCCTCCCTTTCTGTAAAACGCCGTTCCCTGCCTTAGTCAAGTTACAAACGTAAAAATGCTTCCTGGATTCTGAAACTGTTGTAAGAAAGTCACCTTCTGTCATGCTTATGTAGCTATCTAATGTGCTAAAGGCTGATTATTTATCTTTAAACTGTACTAGTTTAATCTTTTAAGGTCACCACTAATCTGCTCCAACCTTTTAAAAAATAGCAGCTTTCAAGACTTACTGCTGGAATCACTAAACTCAACGCTGAATGTCATTGTAACGGATACATTAGCCAGAATGAGTGCAGTTTTACAATGTAAACACCAAATACAAATCCCCACCTAAAGGAGAAGAAAAATATGATCTCCATGCCAGGAGAAACGTCAGTAAATAAGACCAACACCGTATTATTTCACACAAATATCGTTCCAAATCATATCGCTATTTCCCTCTCCTCCCCCTCCCTTCCCAGTGCAAAACTGGGGTATAATTTAAAGGATCATTAGGTGCTTTTTTTTTGATCTTTTCCCTTTTGCAGCAGCGACTTTGCGTGCCTGCTGCCAAACCTTGCGTTTGGAAGTCACTCTAAGTCCAAAACCCCCCTCCTAGTTTATTTGTGTGCTGGTGCTGCACAGTGGCCCTTCTCTAGTCTTTTCTTTTCCCCTAGACTTCTCCTGGACTTGAATGTCACAGTAGACCTTGAATGTGAAATGGCTTCAAGCTAATTGCTTTAATTGCTTGAAGATGTGCAGGCAGGTGAAACCCGATCCCCTTGGCCATTGTAGAGACCAGGAACAACACAGGAATGTTTACATAGTGGTTTGAGTTTAATAGACAGTAGAGCTGAGTTTCAGACAGCTAGCAAAAACACAGCTAATAGGTGACCTCTTAATGTAGTCCTCCTTTTTAAAAACAAAATACAATTTCATTTTATACAAGGCAATGTCCCTAAATGCCAAGGTTATCTGCTTGACTTTTTGAGTGAGCGTGCACTGCGTTGCACCTGACATTTATACCAGAAACTCTATCCTGAGTGCATTTCCCCCTACCTTAAAACAAAAAGCACTTTATGTGTCAGTCACCTTACAAACAGATTAGAGCTGGATGGGGTTTCCTAGTAAGTGCAGTCATTTGAATTTAAAATCGAGTGTTTTTTCACCACTGTCATACTCCTTTTGCCCCGAAAACACATGGCAGGTGATGTAACCTGAAGCATCTTCCCCGCTGAATCCCTGCATCCCCTCACCTGGGCACTCCCACCCTGCGGTGGGGACCAGCACAATCCCTCGGTGGGGTCTTCTAGAAAGGCAAAGAATGACTTTTAACGACTTTCACTGCTTTTCCAGAGCTTCCAGTAGGTTTGCTACACACTGTGAAGATAGGGGCTGGCTGCGGTGTGCTTTTTCAAAGGCTCAGCTTGGCTTCGTGCACGGCACAAATTTGGCAGCTCGTCCTCAGGCGAAGCTCCTCCTGACGGAGAACTGGAGCGTTTGGGGTCACCGAGAATCAGGCTTGCTTTCCAGGAACCACAAGGTAAGTAAAACACACTCGAAACCAGCCAAAGACCAGCGAGCAGGTATAGCATAAGTGTAGAAGACAAAGCAGAAAGAGTGATTTTGGCAGTAGCGGTAGCATAAAGGTATTCACTGTAAGTCTAGTCCAAAAAACAAACACTGAAGACAGGTAATACCTAATACTCACTTTCCTGGCACAGGCGCTTCAAGTTTTGTTGCCAATCTTAAAAACGGTTAAAATCGCTTGCATTGGGTGAATATTAGCAGGGAAATGACATGTACCACCTCCCAGAGAAATAGGAATAAATAAACTAGCATTTATGTGGGAAGGAAAAAGGGAAGGGAACCTGAAGAACAAGACTGGAAAAAGCACAAATGCACAGAGGCAGAGGAGGGGAGGCCAAACCAGCGCGTACTTAGTGCCAACGAGAAAGGAAAACAAGCCCTGACCCCACAGCCCTACAAGTAAAGGGCATTTCCAGTCTGATCTTTGCAATTCTGCTCAGAAAGTTTCAAATTCTCTGGTACCTTATGCTGAAACTACCACCCCCCAGGCAGAAGCAAACAGAAGCTGGAGGAGGGCTGCTCCAGCCACTTCTGGATGCGACCGTGGTTTGCAGGAAGACAACGGAAGCTGGTTGCTCTGCTCTACCTTGCCTGTTATTCCCAATCCTCAGAAGCAAATGAGTAACTGATCTTAAATAATACAGAACAAAGGGAACAATAGGAGCTAGAAAGCAAGCCGGGATACTTGGGAACATGCCTCTTGCTATCAAGAGACAATCTTGCTGGCACACACGCATGCATCCAGTCGTTGCCCCGTGTCCCCCCCACATCACTGCAAAAAAGCTCAAATTCCAGCAACCGTGGGGTTTTAATAGATTTTTTCAGTATCCCTCTCCAAAGAGAAAAAAAAAAAAAGTTCAGAATAGGGTGGAAAAAAAAAAAAAAGAAAAAAACAGTGTCAATTTAAAGATTTAGTATAAACTAGTTCAAGCCTGTGGGAGGAACGCTAAGTGGAAAAAGTAAACACGGTCCCCCCAAGTAGTTCCCCTGGAAGCGGAGCAGGCAGCCAGTGCCTGGTACCGCCGGCTGCCCCGCGCCCGGGGAGGTCAGCCCAGCTATGCTAAACTGACAGGTTCAGTTTACAGCAGGCCAGCACTTTGTTTGGATATACTGGCCTTGCTCACCGCCAGCTTAACAACAGATGGCTAGAAAACTTTCATTATGTTGCGGAGGGCTGAACTGCAAACAATCGGGGAAAACTGTGAAAAGTTTAACTCTCTGCAAGCCGAGCGGGGAAGGGGCTCGGCTTGGTGCTCCCGCCCCGGGCATGTGCGCCTTTAAATTAATTAAAGCGGGATGGGATGATTAATCATACCTGCGCACGGTCCTGGGGATGCCTGAAAAAAAAAAGAATTTGCGATTCGACAAGGTCATTTCAATAAAAGTAGCGTTCCAGGAGAAAATGGACTTTGATGGATTGCGAAGCCGATTTTAAACCTTCCTCAAGCCTGTGGCTTCAGGAAAGTTATAGAAAGTTTTGGCAGTAATCCTCCAACCGGGGCTTATCAAGAGCTTTTTGATGGGTGTTTTTCCATCTCCGGAAACACAGCCTCTGTCCCTCAAACTCCCGCTTCAAACTTTCACACTCGGCGGCAAGAGAAGGCCGCCAAATAATCTAACGCGCAGATCTGAATATGATTTATCCAAATCCGTAAGTTAAATATTCATTAAATTGATTCGATTCACGTGCACCCTAATATCTTTTAACGCTCTGAGGCAGGTTGTAAATGCACCTTCCGAGGTTTAATTCAATTGACAATCTTATATACATCTCATCACTGGAAACGCATGATTTTATATTATTCAAGAAATGAACAAATCTGGTTTCCACAAATGTATTTTAAAAGCGACTCTTTCCTGTTATTGAAAGAAAATTGTGTTTATTACTCCTTTAGCATAGTGTAAACTCATAAACGTCAACAGAGAGTACAAGGAAAACTGTCAACTAAATATTGTTTCCTTCATGAGCTGCTCTTCCAAGTCAATTACGCCTTTCAACTTCTGGGGCATTGTATGATAAACTGGCAGTAAAAATCATTCACATTAATATACCATGGTGCCTTGCCTGCAAAAGGTAATTAAAGAAGTAAATGACTCATAAGAATAGACATATTAGCTGCAAAATGAAAGGCAACTGAGCTGCCACATGAAAATATGTACCATTAAGATACTGCATTTTCATATTCCTGTAATCAGCTTCAGTAGACTAATGCTTATTTAATCCAGTTCTCTGCTAAGTCCATCAACAACTGTTTTTCGCTGTTTTCTCCTTGACTGAACATTATGTGTGCAGGTTTGGAATAAATACTGCAATAAGATTTTTGCATAGTCAATTGAAGAACAGGTTTTTTATCCTTTAAAAATTATTTTTCTTTCCCACCAAGAGGAATACAGCAGAGAAGGATACCAAGAAAACCCCCGTCTCGGTGCCGATAACGCTTTGAGTGAAACATACCCCGTTCACCATTTTGATTTGTCAAACTATGAGCAGGAGAAACACGCCTAATGACACCACCTTCCAACTTTCCTATTCTTCACAAAGGAAACGCTTTGCCTCCTTAATGTGTGTTTTCATTGGGGTTAGAAAAACGAGACCGGTTTTCTCTTTCTCAAGTCACTGAGGCAAGGTGGGACACGGAAAGGAGCAGACACCGGTGGGTTCGTGGAGGAGATGGGCTGGGGAGCCCAGGGGCATTGCCCTCGAACGATGCGCATCCTAACGAGGTGCCCTCCCCAGTCCTGACTTTTGGAAAGCTTCAGGTGACAAAAGACCCAAACTCCAAACCCACACAGACACCGTCCTGGCATTCCCTCTGGCAGCGGGACCCCCAAGCTCGGCACATTGAGCTCGCGCTGCCTTCGGATGATGCATGGAGCACATCTCAGACGACCCCTGCTCTGTGGCCTTCATATAAATCCAAGGATTTTGGTAAAAGGTGTTGGGTTGAACTTCTCAAGTCTGTCCTTCTCCTCCCAAGGGGATGAGAAGAGATGGTAAAATTCACAGAACAAAGTACACTTGTCTCCATCCTCCAAAGTAATACCTTGCAAAACACACCAACATTTATAACTCATCCTGTTTACGAGCAGTAATGAAAATACTCTTTTCATCACAATAATAGCTCCGTAAGGCCAAGATCCAAACTGCTTTTGACTGCACAGCTACCATAGTTATTCCATTTTCCAAAGTATGGAGTGGACTTAACTCCAGTATCTCAGCTATCGCTACGGTGCGACTGTTGACAAACGCTGACTTTTCTAAATGGCAGACGCTGTGTATGTACCATCCATCCTTTATTTATTGTGCCCGACAGAGGTTTATCCTTGCAAAAAAGAGATCTTTCAATAAAAATGTGAACACAATGCTTTGGAACCTGCATTATATGTTGCTTATTTATCACTATCAGTACGAAATAGTATAGGACTTAGAATGTAGGATCAATCATTATTTAAACTGTATTATTGCTTCTCCATTTGAGCAGACATCACTTTGTACCCACAATTAATGAGCTCTAGTCCTTTTTCTAATTAAGGAACAAAGGTTCTTGTGTGCAGAGTATAGAGTGACACTGTCTAGAGAACACACATTTAAATAGAAGAGAATCCTTCTAATTACCTTAAAATAGGATTTTTAATATCCAGGAACATAATAGGATCAAGAAATTAGAGCATTTCCAGCAGCATTTACAAATAAGTCATTACAAAACACTGTTAAAAGGTAATAATGCACCCCTAAAAATAATGGGATCTTATGGAGACTAGTGCCTAACACTTCCATATTTACGTACTTAACCTTTGCGCATTAATACAGGGAAAATGCAATACAGAAATCATTTTACATATATGTATACATAGAGACAAATCCGAAAAAAAATGAGGAGTCGGCTATTAGAGCATAAAATACTTTAGGCTGGCACAGATTAGGATCCAAACACGTAATTAAGAAAAGTCAGAAAGGTAACCTCGCTTTATCCAGTAATTAGGGCTGTTAGAAATAGGATACTGTCTCTTAAAAGTGTTACAAATATACGGCCCTACTAAATAACCCGCACTGCTGGGAAAGTATACTTGCTATCAAGGGCAAAGCTGCTATACACTGAGGTAACAGTAAATGACAGACTGTTGTTCAAGTCCATTAGCTGCTATGTGATAGGAGCACATTCACTAGCACACGACCTGTGAAAAATCTTAGATCTCTTTAAATCTTTGAATTGGATTGCTGCATTAATTCTTAAGAACTGCAATCCTTCAACCAAGTCAAATTACCCTCATTAACAGGGGAAAAACTGCCTCTGCAATAAGTTTTTAAAAAAAAGATATTTATTACCTATAATCACTTTCACGTACTTCACCTGGAAGTGTGACAAACTGGGACAACAACTTGGGAGGTTGGCACCAGTTCAGCTGCTGGTGGGGTGGGGACGGAGGGGACGCGTGTGCCGTGCACGCGCGTTCCTGCGCCGACGCTCAGCGTAAATAAATGTGCTTCTTGGGGGAAAAACCTCAATGAATGTTCTAAGAAAAGAAAAATCACTAAGAATAAGCACAGGCACTGAAGCGATCTGTGTGTGCGCCACTGAAATAACCGCAAAAGAGGAGGGGAAATTCTTCAGTTATTCAAGGCTTGATTAGAACACTACTTCATAATTAGGCATGTTACAAGTATTGTCATCAACCAGAAAATTCATGTACTAACTAAAAGGTCTCAGAAGCTGGCTCAAGCCTTCTATTCATTAACAACATCTGCTATTAATGTTTAACCCTCATAAACATGCACAAAACGTTCCGCATTCAACGGAGATTAAAAATAAATATTTTGTTGTTCCATTTTATCTGCGTGGCGATCTGCGCGGTTCCGCGAATATCGAGAATCGCTAAAACGGCCATAGAGATACCGGACAAATAT
The DNA here is from genome assembly GCF_009769465.1 of Tauraco erythrolophus. Lineage (NCBI taxonomy): Eukaryota > Metazoa > Chordata > Aves > Musophagiformes > Musophagidae > Tauraco > Tauraco erythrolophus. The sequence continues at coordinate 5,195,427 of NC_141476.1, read as the reverse complement.
TTGGTCTTTGTCGGAAAGGAGATATTTCTTTCTCCAGTCACCGCTTCTCTGCACTTTAGATGTTACAGCTTCAGAGCCAGGCCAGTGCAGCACAATAAACAGCAACGCAGACACACACATATACATACACCTATACAACGGCATGAATCATTTGTTTTAAAGGTGAGACTCCCTGGAACAATTTTCAGGTCGAGTGTTTCAAAGGACCCTCTGTTTAAATTTTTTTTCTAATTTAAAAAGGAGCGTTCCCAGGGACGAAAGATTCACTGTGAGACGGGGAGCTGAGTAAGTCCAGGATCCAGAAATGAGAAACAGAGCGTTTCATCTTCGTTTTACTGCTCCGAGTCCAGATGAGAGAGCCCTGAGTTCGCAGTCAGATCCTAACGGGCAGATCTTTGGAAGAGCCTTTGGAAAGACTCATTTCCACCACTGCGGTTTTAACGTAAGCGCAGCAATCTGCTTGTGCAGGCTCATTTACAACGCAGAGACAGAGCTAAGTGGTGAGCTAATGCGACCCTCTAATGACTCCTGGAAATGCATCAGGACATCCTCCGTCCCCGGCCCTCTTCCCGCGGATGGGTGTCGGTAGCACACGTCCCTGCCTCTCCCCAGCCCGGCTCACACGGGCAGCCCTGGGCACCAGAGAACCAGGTGAGCAGGTCCCACAGCTCCCTGCCTTCCCTCCCTCGCACCGACCCCACCACCGTCCCCGTGCCAGCCGACCCCCCAGGTCTCCACAGAGTCCGTGGCACCAGCGTTGGGCGGGCGAAGATCCAATCTGTTCTCATCTGACCGTAACTTTTTTTTTTTTTCCTTTGCAGCACGACCAAAATACAAACCAAGCCACAAAAGTAATGAAAAATACAGCTCTTTTTGTCTTCAAACATGACATTCATGGCGGATTCACTGTCTGCGTGTTGCAGCACGGTCTATTCTTAGCACCGTGCCTTTTAAAGTTAGGCCCATTATTTTCTACGGTGTATCAAGATCAGTATGTATAACATATGCCATATTGTTGACACTTCCCTGGATGTACTGCATGCCATATGCCTAAAGCACTAAAAGGGGTGACGAGCAGAGTGGCAATACTGAAAGGAGAACGAGATACACCGAGTGTGTTGAATGAATTCGGTTATATAATTCCGCCAATAAGGGTTTCCATACATTTAACAATCTCCTTTTTTATTTTCCCTGGTCTCTCTTTATAAAAATGAATTTAACAACTCTCCGCTGTGAAAAGTTAACACACTGGACACGTATTCAAAGCAAACATTTAATCACAGTGGGCCCACCAGGTCTAAAAAGTATACATGTAAAGATAGATCATATATAATCACACCAATAAAACAAACAAAAAAGGACGATTCATACATTTTAGCAATAAACTAAAAAAATAAAACATACAGTTCTGCTCCTGCTTCTACTTGTCCTTTATTTTACCTTTCATAAATCTACACTCCAAGTCCAATCCCTAGAACCAGGGAAGATGTCATCTTGCCCATCTTTAAAGGTTTATTTACTAGTTTCCTTACTAAGAATTATTATTTGAAGAACCCAGAAACTAATGCTGTCTTACACTACAGTATTTTTGTCCAAATCTTCTGGAACAGATTATAAAATTGAAATGTAAGAAGGAACACAGCCGAGCTATATTTATAACAAGAACGTTGCTCTTCAGCATCTGATACATACACATGTGTATCCTCATTTCTATGCCATCCCTCTACACTCTCTGATGGGTACACTAGCTGCATACTCGTCATTAAAAAAAAAAAAAAAAGAAAAAAAAAAAGAAAAAGGAACTGACTCATCACTGAGAACAGTTTTGACAGTACTTGCATGCAGAGCCCTGGCAGAAAGCTTCAAGCTATTCGGTTCACCACTTGCGACCAGCTACAAATGACATACCTTGGACTGAATGAATAGCCAGGAAAAATAACAACATGCAAACTCTCAGCATGCATATGGGCTGGTTGCACAGATGAACCCAGGTCTGATCTCCAAGTTTAGTCCTTGGAGCTACATGCTACCTGGAGAAAGGAAAAGATCAGGCATGTCTGGAAAGTAGGTATCGCTGCAGGAAACTCTACCAAGTTTCCACTCCTGAGACACCGTAAAGGTCCCCAGGAAGAGGGAAAAGCATTGCAGGAACGCAAGGCACATGCACAGGGCACTTCCAGGGGGAGCATCCTGCCCGGTGACGAGCGCAGTGGGATGCGTGGGGAAGCAGGTTGCTCTCCTGGAGCACGGCAGCTCCTCCCGGGAACGCTGCTAATGTTCTGGAGCTAATGATGCCACGCAGAGTTGAGGCTTCCCTGTCCTCTGTCGTTAGTGCCACCATACACCCACAGGCAATGGATCAAAGGGGCTATGAGAAGATAAGGAGAATCCATTTCAATTTCAAAACATGAACATTCTGGCACAGGAGATCACTAAAGCAGATCAGTTCTGTTATGTTTCAGTGGTGTGTTGAAGGGGAATGTTGCATTTTAAATGTACACACACATAGCTATTTATTTGAGTAAGCAACATCATTAGCAGCATAAAACAACCTAAGAGGAACATGGGACTTTTGTTAAAGCGGAAGGCAGAATCTTCTTCGTGAAAAACATCAAAGAAAAAGACCACATGTTGATGTTTAAAAACAGTCTATGCTTAATACAGAACATCAAGACTTTTTAAAAAAATCCACAAACCAACAAAACTCCCCCTTGCTTCATGATATTTTCCTTAGAAACAAACGTAGCACTTACTGCTGACCAGGAATTAGTTTACCAGTTCAAAGCATTGGTTGCATAATCCACTAGCGAGGACTCAGATAAAAATTCACATACATGAATTTCACATTGTCAAAATTAGGACAAGTGGAGGTTTTCTGAGTGGAAACACTTGCACTTCATCAGTGTTAGGCCAGAAGGTAAAAGAGAGGTTATGTCCCAAAACATTAGAAAGGGAAAGGGTTTGGAGGAGCGTGCCAGTGCCTGCTCTGAGCTTTTTTGGGGGAAAACAAAACAGAACAAAGCAAAACAAAAAGGCTTCCTCTTGCAAAAGCCACGACTGTACAGCTGTTTGCACGGGGAACTGGTGAACAGGCATCACTCCCTGTCAGCATCCCTGGGTCTGTGCTTTTGGGACATCACACTGGCCACGCGATGTCACGCAATGGAGCAAAAAGCCTTTTACTTTAGCCTGCTCTCTAACTCAGGGCTGGTCCAAGCAGAGCATAGCCAAACTTTCTACTAGCTGTTGGCGACGTTAGTTCAATGGACTTCATCCAGTTCCTTGTGGACTACTGTCCATATTAGGAAAAAATCCCCACTTGACATTGGCACTGGGATAACCAGCCCTATCCGCAGACACCGGCAGCATTACAGATTTTTCCTCAGAAGCCAGGTTGAGACGCAGGGACCGCAGCCATGCCAAAGTGCCCATGATCCTACACAATTAGCTTCATATAAGGCAAGAAACAATCCTACCAGGGCTAATTAAAACATCTCTTGCACTTGCGCTGTAAAAAAAACCCACACGACACCACATGAGCAACAAAAACAAAAGTAAAAAAAAAAAAGCCCCTAACCCCCTCTGTGGCCAACTTTGTTTCCTTCCTCGTGCGGCGCTGGTGACGTTCGCAGGAGAGCTCAGAAGGGTAAAAGGGCATTGCTAACATGGCAGCTATTTAATTCCACCACGCAGATCCCCGAGACCTGTACCGAGCGTCTGCTTCCTACCCATCAGGCCATTAATCACCGAGACTCCTAAAAGGTTCAATTCATGTGCCCACTCAGAGAACTCATGAGATGCCTGATAGTCATATGTCATTTGAGAAGGGAACAAAACTGTATTCTTCTCTGAACTGATGTAGCTCCTATTACCAAGAGACTCTCTCCCTTGGGAGCAACCAGAAGAGAGAACTGAAGGAGAGCTGACTCAAAGCTCTGTCTCCCGAAGACACATAATTGATGCAGAAGGGGAAGAGAGTTAGAAGGAATCTGTCACTACCCTTATTTTGCCAATAATCTGGGGAACTGGTGAAAGCATTTTGGAAGTGGTGAAAAAAAATCTTCAACTTTTACTAGGTACACCCTGGACAGACAGGTTGCCCTCCAGCAAGACTGCCCTCCTCCTTCGATAAGAGCTTGGCAAAAAAAAGAGGTTTTTGCCATCGTAAAATTAGACCATTTCTACTACTGATTAACTTCACTCTTCTTGGGACCTCTCGAGCAGCTGGAGGTGATGCCTCGGCACCATGCGTCTCCTTTGCTCCCCTTGATATCCACTGCTTCAAGATCTCAATTCTTATCTACTGATGCTCTTAAAAGCCTGGGAGCTGCCCACCTGGGAGACAACTCCAGCTCCTTACCATTGCACGGCACCCAAGAGTCCAAGTATAAATGCACGGGGGTCCTGGGTGCCAGGGGGACTCAGGCTCCATCTGGCTCAGAGCATGGCAGCAGTGAACGGCGGGTAAGCTGCCCCCAATGACCCCACACACCACCTCCTCGGACTGGGCTGAAACATGACACATAATACATTGTTTGACCGTGCCATTTCCTGGAAATGACAGCTGAAAAGAAAAGAGTACGAAAAAGGGAAATACATACTTTTGCAGCTTAAAAAAAAAAAAGAGACATCGTATCGCTCTGCATTTGGTGGAAAATAAGAAAGAACAAGCCATCGGTTCTCCTGCCCTCTTGCTTCTTCATACTGCTTTTCTTAATTTAATTACTGCTCTATCAGGTAAACTAATAGATAAAACCAGTCAAAAATATAAAAACCTTAAAGTACCTCAGCAATTGCTTCACATCCTCATTATTTTTCCTGGAAATAGTCCAGGCCTCAATAGAAATGTTATCCACATTCACTTCCCCGCCCCGTCTCCAAAATTCAGCAACATCATCTTTTTCCTCAAACTAGACAGTGAAACTAAGTTTCAGGCAGCCTGGCATATTCACTGCCACTCCATTCTTTATCTTTCTCACTGGCACTTTTGATCTCTGAGGCTTTGGAAACACTAAGCTGAACTGATCTCCTGCTGTAATTCATAATTACCAATTCACAGCATTTTTCAGCACTCTGTAGATGCCAGTCTGCTGCTTCGGAGTTAGCATACAATTGAAAAATGCTGAAATTTATTAGTCAATTGAGATTTTTTCAAAATTTTCCCTATTCCTCCCAAGTGCTACAAAACCCGTATTGAGCTGCTGCTGTTACCGGAGAGCCAACTTGGATGCTTGGTGCTGCACAGAGCAAAGAGGAAGCAGAGGGGCTGCTTTCAAAGGGTTTACAACATTGAAAAGGGATTTATGATACATAAACAGCCCTTTTCAGGTTCAGAAATCCTCTTTCCCCCTTCAGCATCACTTACTGGTTTCATCTGCCTGCAGCTGCTCCCCGGCAGGCAGATACAAAACGCGGCGATCACCGTGCTCAGCCCTCACCTCTCGGCACCGCGATGATTTCGCTCCAACGCAGGAGAAACGCCAACGGCCACCATGGGCCACAGCTCAGCCCCAGCCCAAACTGCAGCCCATGGAGGGGGAAAAGCTGCCTGTGTGGAGGCTAATGGGGCCGTCCCGGCAGCCACCTCTGTACCCAGAACACAGTCTTGACTATTGTTCTGCAGTCATGAAAAATTAAGCTGGACGGTTAAAATTTCCCACTTCCAAGTTTTGGTATGAGGCCCCGCAGTATATTTTACTCTTGTGGCTTACCTGTGGGACCTTGAGCAAAGCAAGTCCACGCTGGGAGTGAATGTAAAATATGGGACCATGCAGGCTGGAGAGAAAGTCTTAACCAGACGCGTTTGAATTAGAATAAATGTCTCACTGGAGGCTTGATCTTTCATTTAGCTTGTGTCCCAAGTTCTCCTGCAAACCACTAGCAACACACAGCCCCTCTGAAATGGTCTTAAAGTCCTTCAACGAAATTAAAAACCCTCTTTTCCAGCATCTGGATGTTACAGATAGAGCAATTAAGGCAAAGAGATTAGAAGAGTTCAACACTGGAAAGAGTATTTGTGAACTACAAACAGACAAGAAGTTTTGAACATTTGAAAGTAGAATTAGGTGCAAAACAACTTTTCTCTGGTTCCTTACTAGCATAACTAAGCTCAAAGACTTTCTGGTCCTGTCTTCAATATAACCAGTGGATTTACAAATTGGTAAATCCTCACATTCAAATTTGGTGCTGAAAACAAAATGATAAAAAAAAAAAAGGTTCCTTGTAATCTTTAAAGAATTATAAGACACTTGTAAGGAAACATTTCAGTGTTTCCCTGCTGGGCAGGGAAGCATGCCAAAACACCAACACCCCGCCAGCCACAGCCTGGCTGTGCTGCAGGTTCACACTGCACACGAGCCCTCCAAACCATCACAGGCAAAGAGACGTCTTGCACCAAAATCCCAGCCCGAAATACTCCCCAGACTTTAGAAAAGTTCAAGTCCAGATCCACATCCATGTTTTGTACCTCGGGTTTATATCTAAACCAAATACAAGGATTCTCTTGACTTCTTCCAAAGAATAGTCTTTTAAGACATAAGACTCAAGAACCAATAAAAAAGGTAATTTAACAATATCTCTAGTGTGTCACCAATCATTTAAAGGGCCTTGAGGCTGCTGCATTCCCACTACAGTACAATAGCTTTCCCACCCTGCTGGTTTTCAATTGACACCCTCTGTGTTGATATTTTTTTCCAACTTAAGCTTGACAGCGTTTTTTTTAAACTTCCCCCGACAGCTGATGTCCTCCGCTCGTGCCACCGCTGTGGGCAGGGCACTGCTCTGCTGGTGCCCACAGCGGTGGGGCAAGGGGTCTCCTCCTCCCTACCACCCTTGGCACAAGGTTCAGGAGAAGGGAGAAACCTAAATTTAGATGGAAGAAGCCAAAAAAAGGAGGTGAAAAAAAAAAAAAAAGAAGGGGGAGAGGCTGTTCATCAGGATCCCACAGCAGTAACTAACCTCAGCCACTTGCCAGGGCATCCACCACTTGCTGACCAATCTGAGTTTTTCTTGCAAAGAAGGCAACAAGAATGACCCTCGTGAATATTTTGCCTGTCTGAGCCTGAAGACAGCTTGGAAGACAGAACATCTGAGTTGGGATGACACGTTCCCTCCATCTTCACTTGGCGTGAGCAGGACTGTCATCGATTTGTTTTGATTTTCAGAAATTTTGGGTGCAGCCCGAAAGGCCACAAACCCTCCGCAGATGTGAGGGTGCCCACCGGCACGCTGGCCCGTGCCACCACGGCCTCCCACCCTCCTGCTCCTGCGCTCGGTGGCAAGCATGGCACAGGCACATCCACTCCTGGATGGCTACAACCTCTAACAATTTTTGCACAGTCCATTACTCAATCAAACACAACCATCCTGGCCCCCCACCTTGGTTTCCGACACAGAACAGCAGTGGGTGTTATTAACAGAAAAGAGCAGCGGGGAGGAAATGGGTGGAACACCACCACTTAAAATACACTCACCTACTGCAAGTGAAATTAATAGTCATAAAAAATAAACTCGCTCAAAAAGTTCTTTGCAAATACCTGTAGCACACCCTACCACCAGCATCAGTAGTTAAGTTTTCAAATGTGTAACTGTTAAATGAATATATCTGCTAAAGGAATTTTTTTGTGTGCGTGCACTCCAAGGTTATGTGTTTAGCAGGCTTCGATACTTCAATGAAAAATTGAGGTGGCAATGATTTGCAGACTAAATTAATGTTAAATACTTCAAAGAACTGGACAAACAAGTCAGCAGCAAAAATTTTATGGGTTCACTTCCTTCAAGGGAACTTAAAGAGCCAGCATTTTATTGCTGTGAATTCTAGTCACTCCTTTTACCCCTCAGCATCTGTTTGAAATATGTAGTAGACAATTGCTTTTTTGGCTCTGACTCAGGTGGTTGAAATACAGGACAAACAGACTACTGTATATAAGCTTTCCTCCAGCAATGAAAATTTTTATTAACTCTCTTGCATAGCAAACTCGGCTGCCTAGCTTCCAATCCCTATAGAATCATCAAGGAATGTGGCTAGTTATTAATTCTGGTGGTCAAGCACAGGGTGGATATGCTGAGACTTGTCTGCAATATGTAACCTCACATTTCAAAAAAAAAAAAAAAAAGGGAGGAAAAAAAAGCTACAGAGGAAAGGAAAAAAATAAATGAGTTCTGTTTAGTTCATCATTCATATGTGTAAAATTCCAAGCTAAATACTAGCTCTGTACATAAATATGTCAGCCTTGTCAAACACTCCAGCCAAAGAAAACATGGCCCACGGTGGAGGGGTTCAGAATTATCCTCAGAGCCATGAACCTGCCCCACCTTCCATCGCTGTGTCAAATTTGGGAGTTTTCTCACATCAGGGCTTCATAAAAACAACCTGCAAAATTTGCTGCCTAAAAATTACTCCCCTCACCCCACCCAGCTGAAGGATCAGAGAAAAGAGCAGAATGAGGACAAAGGTACATAAAATAGAAAGAAAGGTCCTTGATCCCCAGGAGACTTCACTGTATTTAAAAGGATCCAGGCCACCTGTAACTCCTGTACTCGTTATTAGACTTCTCCATGCACAACATTACCCGAGTAACGGTGACCACTTTCGCAAAGCTTTTGATCCCTGAGAAGCAACGTGAGATGGTTTCCAGCGTTTAACATTGAGTAAAACACTCTCTTTAAGTTGTGGTCATGGGCTAATTTGAGCCAACCTTCGGCTGTTGTGGTGTATTTCAGGTTGCTTTTAGCCTTCTGTTGAGTCTCCAATGCCATAAATACCTAAGAGCCGTGGTCAACATTTAATAACAAGCACTTGCCATGTATTTTCTATACAAACCAGCTCCAACTGTCTGAAATCCCACTGCTCTGTAGATATTATCAATTTTCGTATTTTTAGTGGATACTTAACACACAGATTATTAAATACCTAGACTTTGCTTAAAGCTCCCCTTCAATTTCACTGTATTTTTGAGAAACAAGGCCACAGTCTACGGCGAACTGTCTATTTACTCAAGCTGATTTCCACACCAACAAATTTAATAGTTTAAATGAGTCTGTTCCACCAATGCCATAAATCACAGAACGTGATGGCAACATGAAGAGTGTGATAAGCCATCAAGGGCTGCGTATCGCACAGCCCTCTGTATCCTGACATGTCCCATGACACTGAATCTCCTTGGTCTGATACACCACAATCTGAAGCACCAAATCTGACCATTTTCTGGTCATAACACCCTATAGGTATCTATTCCAGCTTCCATCTCTTCCAGTTTCCCTAAAGGAAAGCACAGAGGATGTTGCTTATCCCTTCCCTACAACTGCAGTTGCTGGATGAGAAGAACAGGACTCTTCTCTCTCCTATTCCTCATTGCCAGAGTTTCCCTTCCAGCTCTCAGCTCCTGCTCACCATTCGTCAGGAGCGCAGGCTCTCCAGCACCTCGGTTCATCTGGCGAGCACTCGCTGCGCTGCTGAACGTCAGCTCACGCAGGGAGCGCCCATCACCCGGCTGCCTCTCCAGCAGCTCCCTTGCAGACACATAGGATGTTATAAGCACCACATGTGGCTCTCAGAGATGGTGGCTAAACAGCATTGGTAACTATCCTGAGGCTTGTTTCTGCACAGACAGCGAGTGCCCCGACAGCTCCGAGCACACCATGTACTGCTGCCACCATCACCCTTCGGGTGCCACCCAGTCAAGAGCCTGCAAAACTGTGCCCAGTATCTCTGGGCATCCCATCAGAAAGCACTGTAGATGTGCAGCCTCACACATACGTCACTGCTATAATCTATCCATGTCCAAGTCATTCCTAGAATTGTTAGAAGCTGGAATCCACTGGAATAAGAAAGGTCAAGCCCTGTAATCCTTTGGAGACAACCTCAAACCCTCTCTCCAAGTGAAGCCTGCCATGCACAGGCTCTAGCAGGGAAGCAATTTTGATGCACAACAGCAGCATACTTCTCCACGTCTACCAAGTCATACTGACTCCAAAAGAAAGAGTACCCTCTCCATGGAAAGCTAGGTGCTAGATGAAAGAAAGCAGATTGTCCTGAAGAAATCTTGGAAAATTAGGTACAAGTCCATGTTGAAAAAGGCCATTCATACTATTTGCCAAATTTTCCTTAAATCTATCTAAATTTCCTTAAATTTATCTAAAACAGTCAGCAAACCATGCCAGTAACAAAGTAGTGGTACTCCAAAAGCTCCAAAAGCTCCAACCAGGGGACTGTAAACTCCATATGCTACTCAACAATGAATAATCAACTTTTGTCACCATGTAGATAAGGAAAGAAGTCAGATACAAAGTACCCCATCGTACAGTTTGCAACCGTCCGCAATATATAGGATGTCAGAAAGTCCACAGAGATGCGATTATAGTTTAGAGAGCCCACGATCAACCATTCAATTCTTTCAACATGGTACTTGGGAGTGACACATACATTGAAACCATGGTCAGATATGAACGGTTCTAGATGCAGAAGGATGCATAAACTTTCCAAGAAAACAGGTGGTATTTTCTGCTTAAGCATTTCTGGTTTATGCAATAGCAGGACATGGCCCGAGCACGCTCCTCTGAGTGAGCAGGTCTTCACTTATGACAAAAGGGCTCCTGATCTCTCCAGCTCCCCACACTTCCTGAGGTACCTAAAGGAATCCTACAGGTGCTTCACACAAAGTTGTGCTGATCTGTGTCTTAGGCAAATGAAGCACTAAATAAAAGTGCCAGACTAAATGCTACACATTAATTCTCATAATAAATTGTGAAAACAGTTCAAAGCACTGTAATACATTGCTTCCAGGACTGCCTAATCCTGCAGCCCTGAGCCGAAGGATTTGCTTCGGTGCTGGTGTTGCCTTACGCAGTCACACAGCGGTTCCCATTCATGGAGCTGAGACCCTCAGCTACAGGACCACACAGGCTTTGCCCAGTAAATGCTCCTTATGGCTTTACCACCTTGTGCTTGGCAAAGCATCACCCGCAGGAGATGGGGCACATAACCACATCTCACCACTGCTAAAGCCCTGGTGAAGGTGGCCAGAGCAGGCATCTCCTCCTTGGTCCACCATCCCATCTCGTTCAGACAAACCACTGCGCAATGCAGGAGCGACAGGGAAGGAGGAATGATACAGTAGGATAGAGATGGACGAACTAGTTTTATCAGCAATACTGGACACGCACACACACGCTTTTGAAGGCGGCACCAATCTTAAACACAATTTCTTAAAATTGTGTTCCAGCAGTTTTTTCCTAGCCAGAAAGCACCTCTTGAAAAACACAGCGAAACTTTGAGAAACCTGCCTGCTTTGCTCATGTTCCATTTCCTGGATAAAAGTGTGGACTTTTAATTTAAATGTTGCTACCTGTCATCTTTAGTTTTGGTTTGTTTGGGTTTTTTTGTCACTTCCACTCTTAATTCTCATTTAAGATTCAATTTAAATTCCCAGGATGAAGCTGGATCCTGCAGTATGAATTCAGGATGCTCAGTGGAACGGTTCTAGGAGTTGCCGAAATAGCAAATAGCCTCAGCTAGTTGTGCAACTTAATTATGGCTTATCTGATAAAATGCCACCCTCATACAAGAGACCCCAAATAACGTGCTTTCCCTGAAATATCCGGAGTCTGATTCATCTGTTTTACTCCTGCCTTACGCTGGCTTAGCACCACCAGCAACAGCAGCAGCATTACACCGATGTGAAGCTGAAATAAATCCACAGAGAGACAGGCACACCACAAACACACCGAAATTAATGTGCTTTTCACTGCTGTTCGTGTACAAACACACGGGCAAAAAGAAAAATAAAAAATTTTTCTTCTCTTCCTCGCTTTTCGCAAGTTCCTGGCTATCATTCTGAAATGTAGATATTCCCATCATGCCTCGGTGTTTTCCAGCCCCATGATGCCCTCACTTTTGATTGTGTAGATGAAGTTGAAGTGCACAGGGTATTTACTGATCCAGTTATCTTGTTCTGTGACAGGCAGAATCAATCAATCAAGGGGCCAGCTTTATGCTTACGTATTCCAGGCACATCTCCGCACTTCAGGATACGAGATCACAGTGTTATCCAGCCAAATTTGATCAACAAATGCAGTTCCCCTGTGCCACAGCAATCTCAGATGAAGATGTTATTATGTGGAACTGAGCAAAGTGATAAAGACAGTACAGAAAAGGGAGGAAAAGTCCAGCTGGACCTTTCTGACAGCCTCTATATACTACGGCTGCAGCATCCCTTTTTCCGAGGCTAACAAAAATAGCACATTCCCGAGTAGCTGTTGGAAAACGCTTTCTGGCCACCCTCTATCTGTACTTAATGAAAGAAACATTACGCCGTGGAGTTTGCTAACATATTCTTCAATGTTGGACAACAGATTACAACCCTTGCCACTGTATTTATGGAGATTTCTGTATTTTCACTGTATTTTTAATCTCTCTCTTTAATCTGAGATTACTGTATTTTTAATCTCTCTGTTGTGAACAAGCGTATCAAAACCTGAAAGCCTAAAAATATATTTTAAAATCACAGCTGGCTTAAGTAACCTTTAAGTATTTTTATTTTTTAAAAAAATCCCAGCAACAAAAAGATGCACATGAACGCGTAAATGTTTAAGTCTGTCTCAAGGAGAGTTGACACCACGCTTTTATTTTGCCAATAGCTTTTCACTTTGCTATTGCCCTACAGTTATTTTACATTATTTAATCCAAAATACCATCTTTTTGATTCTACCTTTCTTTGCATTTTAAATCTTTAATGGGAGCCTTTGGCAGTCCATGGGCACAATTATTAGATATCTGCAGAGAGAAATTGAAAAATTAATCATACTTTCCATTTTATATTTCTGTACTATACATAAAAATTATCTGGTCTTAAAGCTGCATTCTGTGCTCTTTCGATACTCGCTTCCCAACATGGTAAATACTATGCAAGAATCTGTGTATCTCACATTCAAATCTCTTCAGCTAAACAGTTATATGGAGAATGCTGTGTTCTCTTTTCAAGTGCAAAATTTATTTCAGATCATTTTTCAATTAAAAGGCATCTGCTGCTACTTCTGTTATGCACTGCCTAAAAAAAAAATCAGGGTAAAAAGTATCCTAGACTAATCATATTGATGATACTGAAGTTGTTTATTACCCTTTTATGGGCTTGGGTACTTAAATTACAGTTTTTCACAACTGCATGCAAAACGTGTAACATAATCCTTATGCAGTTTATTACAGAAACTGATATATGCATTAATCTGACCTTTGTCTAAATAGACCCTTAACCATAGGGAAAAAAATCCAAAGGCATCTATCAGCATGTGAGCAGTATCAAAACTGCTAAATCTATTAACTTTGTTTTCCTTTCACTATTATTAAACTGGAAAGCAAAATTCAACTGGAAAATTATGCCATTTGGGTTCCCTTGTCATCATGTAATAAGTATGAGAAATATATGTGCAATAGCCAAATGGCCAATAGACAAAACACCCACTCCAAGTGACGTACTGTTTTCCATACCACTCAGACAAAATCAAAACAACAGAGCTGTTGCAAACAAAAACAAAATAACATTTCCCATAAGCATTCCAGACAGAGAAAATTTACAGGAAAAGAAAGCTGGGAAAAGACCCAGAGCGAAGTGAGTGTTTGTACCTCCAGCCATAAAACCCGCTTCTGCAGAGCTGGTAAACAACAGTTTGACATTAAAAACACGTAAAGGCTAACAATTGATTAATTGTCAAACTTTGGAGTTAAAGATTGACAGGAGATGGGAGGGCTGCCCGCTGGCTTTGGCGGCGGGGCTGCCCGGGTGCAGGCAGTGCCCAACCCGTGCTGACGGCCTCGTGCCCAGGCAGATGCAGCCAAGGAACATGTTTCATTCAGGAAAGAGCAGCATCCGAGCCGGTACGGGGGAAAAACACCAGCAATAAAGCAAGGAGGGCGAAGTAAACAATCAGGTTGATTGCTTCGGAGCAGTATGTTCTATAGAGGCTTTTTAAAAAAAAAAAGAAAATCCAGCTTCCCCCCCCCCAAGTCCTTCCAACTCTGTGCGCAGCCTGGCGGAATAACAACTTTTAAAAGTGAAGATGTCGCTTTTTTTATAGCTGACTCACATTTATATAACTTTGTTAATGCATCTGCTCCCTGCAAGTTACAGTATCTGTGTTTAGCTGCGATACCTGCCCATAAATCGCGGCAGCGCGGCGAATATCAACAGCTGCATTTTACTGTTTCAGCCCGTCAGTTTACAGTGTCTCCATCACGGCGAATTCCTGTCAGCTGCACTCTGGCTAACACAATTCCTATGTTTTGCCTGGCAGTAAATGGACGCCCCTGCCCCAGCATCATCTAAACAACTCTGTTAACATTTGCCCCCGAGCGTCTCTCTCTTTGTCCAGTCCCTGTCTTCTAACAGATGTCATCCAAGTCTAATCAAGCATAAAATGGTCATAAATATTTCTTTCTGGTAGATTTCACATTCGCATTTCATGCAGGGACATGATATTTTTCTGCTACCTCCAGGGAGTAACTAATGCAAAAACCAGTTACTTACATTCAAGGCTCATGTTCCTTTAGTAAAATGCAGCACATGTTCTCAGTTCAAAGACATAAAAAGGCACAAGACTTTATCTTCTTTTGTTTAACTGCACCTTTTTTTTTTTAATAACATGTGCCACAGCTTCCATCTAGGTATGACATTGTCCTTCGCCTAACAGGAAAACACACAGCCACACAACGCCGAATTTTGACCCTACCACTCTCCCAAGCACAAGCATTTTTGAATTTCATACTCCCATACCTTAATTGTTGCACAAGACAGATTTCTTTTTTTTTTTTTCCCTCAGCTATTTCATTTAACAAGCTATTTAAAGATTTCACAAGATTAGAAAGGCAGTTCTCTATTTCAGTTCATTTTATGCAAAATTTTGCAACCTACCTCATCGTATTTTATTGAAACAATTAAAAGATTCTAGGATACAAATTTAAGGTTCATGCCTATTTAACAGTTGATAAAGATAATCATGAGATATAAGCAATTTCCAGTACTTAAACTTTGAAACTATTCAGATAATTAATTCTCCTTAATGTTAGAATCCTCAGAGAAATTATATTTACCCTTGGTAAACTTGGTAAATAGTATGTCAGACTGGAAAATAAAACTAACCCTGGATTATTCACAAAGCCATATGTCTTCTTCTTTTTTTCCCCTGTTATGTTTGTCAAAGCAGAAATATGACAGAGCTATTTAAAGTGAACTACACAACACTTAAGGATATAGATCACAACAGCGAAGCTGTTTTTCCTCTTCCTTCTCCACTGAGCCTAATATTTGATTACTGTTAGTCAAATCAAGCTTTCAGGCAAATAATCTCCATTTTTTAAGTTAATGAGATGTGGTCATGTCGACAACAGCTTGCAGAAACTTTTAATTCCAATTCCTGCAGGCTGTGCTGGCCTCTTTTACAGCAACCACTGTATGAATGAGTCAAATTTGCCAAAATGGCTTATGTAGACAAGTGCACACTTTAAAGAGGCACTAATTAAAAATACCCACTGGTATCATAATTTAAATACCATGAAAATAAACTGTAAAAGTAGCTCAGCTACAATCTTATGGCTTTCCTTAGAGCTCGTTTACTTTAACTAGATTATGTTTTATTGCAGATGTATTCCTAGCTAAAAACAATTTTTCGTCTTGGAGGAATTCAAGATTTTGATATAATTAAACAATTTATGTTAATATTTGTTTCACATAAGCTATTAAGCAAGCCCCCCAGAACAAGTGCTAATTGAGAAAGATGCAAAGAAGTAGAGTGCTGAAGTAAGCAGCAAATTTATACTGTTGATTTACTGCTCTATCTGCAACTTCCCCCCTCATTACAGCTTGCTCTCTCCCTCTCATTCTCCACTATAAGGCTCCCAGCTGTACTGAATCCCATTAAAACACTTTTCCTTGGATGTTATTATCCAGTGCTTTCCTTAAAAAAGGAAGAGGAGGACAAGAGAGAGAGAGAGGTGGAGCTTGGTATTATTCTCGATGCCCTTCCCTGGCCACAACTTCTCCAAAATCCCTTTTGTCTTTCTGATTTTTTGGCAAGGAACGCAGGCGGCACAGCTGTAGTGGAACAAAAGCAGGCGTGAGACCAAAAATAAAATAAAAAAAAAGTTGGTGCTGAGAGGGTTAAACCTATTTAAGGGGTTAAATATGCAATTACCGCTGACTAAAACCAGAGAGACATATAGATAAATAGAAGAAATGAAGTCCCCAGGTTCCATTCAGAAGCCTTCATCACATTACTACCAGACAGAAAACTCTTTAAGTACCATTTTCAGATGTTAAATCATTGTTCGTGCAGCACATATTCTCACTATTCCTGGGGGAACAATATCTGAAGACAGCGTGCTAACAAATGCAATCCAGTAAACAGGCATTTTTCCTCTTGTTGTTAGTACCTTTGTGTTCCAGCTCCCAGCTCTGTCATCCATGCCTTCTCTCTGCTTTGAAGTTAAAGTACTGAATGAGCGTTGTCATCTATTATCCAGAGTGTGCATGTAGATTATAAATAAGAAATAAAAGTGACTTTCAGTACACTGCTTTTGCATTAGCAAGTTGCCTTCTCTGTTACCTCCTCTGTCCTTCATACTTTGCTACCAACATTATATTAAAAACCTGACTTTAAGTGTTTCTTGTAGAATGCTATAAAATATGTACACAGTGGAGACAAAAGTTTTATTGAAACAAACAAGCCCAGCAGTTTAACCAGGTTCATGAGTTCAGCTTCAATAGACTGTTTAACCCTTATCTGCAGATGTCCTTCAGGCCCCCGACACATTAATGGCATCCCCGGCTTCGTTTGCATGCACGCTACCGAAAACACAGAGCTATTAATTACACTGAAGTTTATTTGCAGAAAAAATCAATTTCTACTATTGATCAATTATTTATTAATATTTTCCGGTGTAACGATCTCATTGTATTTTTCATTTTAAGGCCCCAAATAAACACTTTTCACATGAGTTAACAGTGCTGACCTATTTCAACTCCATCTGCTTACACCTGGCCAGAAAACTCTTTTCCACGAACATAACTACATTACTTAGAAACGTTTCTCCTGTTGCTTCATCTAAAGAAAGAGGTGAGCAAAGACAATCTGCGCTTTCAGTGGGCAAACTCCTCAATCCTCCCTCTGCCCAAGAGCTGCTTCAGAGCTACAGAACTTCTGCACCAGGGACAGTTTAATTTGGAAATGTAGATGCCCAAGGTCTCGTGTCTTAATCCACACATGCTGTCTAAATTATGGCAGTTTAGGAATCAGAAAGGTGTTTGAAACTCTGAGAGGTGGTGGGCACCTGGAAAAGTACACACCAGGGATGTCATGGAGAACTTTGTCCTGGCCCTGCTCTGGTGGGGAGTCCCCTGGGCCACCTCCGTGCAGCACACAGTGGACTCAGGTCTCATGCACCGGCTGCCCAGATGTGCTTCTGCAAAAGCTAAAAAGCTCTGGAGAAATCCCAGCAGAGCCAAACCAGGCTGAGTCCGAAGCAGGAACTGCATAACGACCTGGAAGTCACAGAAAGCCAGCTTTGGGAACAGTAAGCACAACCCCAGGAACAACACACTTCTAAATAAATAATAACAGATCTTGTACACTTAATAAATTCCTCATTATTTAGCGGAACATCCATTTTAGAGGACCAAAAGCTTTCTTATGCACCTAGCTTCCCTTCAATTCTATGTTCAGCTCAAAGTCTTGGCAGACATTAACTCTTGCACATCTGTGTTCTTTCAAGATGATGGGAACACAGAGACCTGAAGACCAAAGCTCATCTGGAGAGGGAGTGGAAAAGTCTGGATGGTGTACAGCACACAGGGACTGGCAGTGCCCCGGTCGCCGTCTGCAAAACTATGGTATCAGCTGGTATTTCCCGAAAATAAAATCCCTCCGTGCAGCTCCCTGCCTCCGCAGACGGCAGCGGCTTTGGGGGCAGAAGGGAAACCCCTTGGCTCTTCTGGCTGGGCAGCAAAATTTGCGGTACATTTGTGGCAGAGTACAGGCTGGTCAGGTATAGAATCTGCAGAGCAGGCACAGAGGAGCCCTCCCTTCCCTTCATCCCTCCAGGTGTCCTGCATCTTTCTTCCTTTCATCCTTTTGAATAAATGAGGACAATGCAATCACCACCCCAGCTTGCTGCACGGAGTGTATCACCAGTAGGAACACAGCAAGTACCAAACTGGATGCTTGGAGCACAAATCCAAACCAAGAGAGGCTCCTGGGGTGTATTCCCGATGTGTCCAAGTATTTCCTCTAGCACAGCCCCCGCCTTCATTTTGTCCTGTGTGTCTCTGGCCTTAAGGGACCTCAGTGGCACCACTGGCCTTTCTCCTCCTGATCCTGAACGGGGAGATTTCAAGGGGCCAGAGAGGAAAAAAACGTCATTCCTCTGCAAGAAAGATGATCAATCCTTCAACTGTTAGCTGCTGTGCCACTAAAAAAAGCAGTGTCGCCTTACAGGACAGCATGCCAGAGATTTCCTGAAAAGCTGGGGTGGCTTTGTCCAGGCACCGTGGTCCTGCCCGCTGGATGCCTGTCGCTCCTGGAGGTCTGTCCCAGCCCAAAACACTAGAGAACATAAAGGGGTATTTTTTTTCTGATGGGGGCCAGTTTTCCATCCACCTCCTGCCCACACCCAGCCCCAGTCCGGCTCCTTTATTCAACAAGTTCGTACCTCACCCAGAATTACTAACAAGTAAACGCTCCCAGGTTTCACGAGTTCATTTAACACTAGCTATATCTCCCCAGCACGAGGGGATCAGCTCCTAAAGACAAGATCAGAGAAGGTGAAAAGCTGGTCTTAGGAAACATGAGATCAGGTACGAAAGGGATTCTTTGCTGTCAAAGCATAATATGTCAGCTTGTGATAAACCTGAATTGCTTCATATACCAAGGATCACTAGA
Organism: Tauraco erythrolophus; assembly: GCF_009769465.1. Taxonomy (NCBI): domain Eukaryota; kingdom Metazoa; phylum Chordata; class Aves; order Musophagiformes; family Musophagidae; genus Tauraco; species Tauraco erythrolophus. Next base: position 5,176,503 of record NC_141476.1, on the reverse strand, counting down.
CATTAGCTGCTTTTTATATGGCAATATGGTGCAGAGGTTTCAGACGGAATATTGTTTTATGTTGATCATGATAAAACTCTCTGTAGCTTTGATAAAGCCTGCACACAGGCTTTTCATTCAAACTAATGAGTGATACTGGCTGTTGGATGCCGAGACACGCTCTTGATGCTTTCCAATGGTTCAACTCGTAACCAGGAATCAATTCAGCCAGGATAAGCAAGAGTGTTACTCATCTAAGGGGGTTTGAATGATGATCCCGCTCCCTGTGTTTTCCCCAGGTACATCTGAAAAGGTACGGCGACAAAGGGAGCACCACATGTTGGCAAAATACATCTCTCACCAGAGGGATCTCCTGGGTTCAGGCAGCTCTGAACGAACAGTTGGCTCACGCTGTAATCAGCCATCAAACAGCTCAGACCCTATGGGCTGTTCACACAGCACAGGCCCTTTGCTGCTCTGTTTTCCAACATCTGTTTCAATGCTTGTCATCTCCCCGCTTTAAACAAATGTACTGCAGATGTCTTGTCTTGTGGACGACAGAGACTTGGCAAAGACAGGAATAGTGGCCTCCAAACAACAGAGGCAAAGCTATGGGAGTTACTGGGGAGGGTTCTGGACGGACACTGTGCATTAAACATGAAATGGGTTTTTGCACCCCAATTCCCACCCAGCGCCCTCCTTTAAACCTGGTTTGTCCTTCAGGATTTAGAGGCTGAGGAAGGACAGGGATCAGGATGCAGACTGAGATGCAGCTTGCTCGGAAACATGTGGCCTGAGTCTTCTCAAAAGATTTATCATTGACATACGCGATTAAATGGCAAGAGACACTCATTTGCTCATCCTTCGCTCTGAGGACAATCTGACACAAGTCTGGAGATGGAGGGACATGATGTGTGGCAAAGATAGCAGCTTCCAAGACCAGATTCTGGCCTGAAAACAACAGATAAGGGACTTCCTCAGGCTAAGACTGTGCCTCTGGAAGATCCAATAGATGAAATGGGATAGACACACATGTAGAAGAAACAGGGATGGGTTACTGCGAGGGGTTTCCAGGCGCATCCCTCCTAGGGTGTTCTTTTTCTGCAAATCCAGTTTGAGCTTCCACTAGCAAAACCAGTCCACTGAGATTTGGCATTTTGTATTTTTCTGTGAGCACTACTTTTCCCCCGCTGTGAACACACGCTACCTAGAGCTGTTTGAGGTTCGGCTGGGGTGAGTTATGTAGCTGGTAAGATTCTGACAATCTCAGTTTTCGTTAGCTTGGTTATTTGGTGCAGTAGCTGTAAAGAGGCTGCAGCAAACCAGGTGCTGGCTGGCTGCTCTTCCCGCTGCCCCTGTCCTGTCCATTGAAGGTGACACAGGTACATCTACATTGTTTTGAATGTCAAGTGCAGATGACAGGTCAGTCCAAGATGCAGGTAGCTTTTTAAAATCAACGGGAAAACATGTATCCGTTAGTAGGTCTTTGAATACAGGAAAACCAGGAGAAGTCTTGTATTTTGACTGTAAATATTTCTGGTAGTATCTCTAAAGACATTTTCATGCAAGCTAGGAAAACATCATCTTAACAAAATTACTGTATATTTGGTGTATGTATCCATGGGTCAATCTCAAAACGGAAGAAGGTAGCAAACGTGCTGATGAAGTCAATCTTTTTTAAGAACACCACAGACGAAGGAAGACGCAACTCAGAAAATCTGGCGATGATAATACATTGGGAGCGACTGCGAAGATGTTGGAGGAGAAAGTGGAGAAATTGTCTGAAAAATGGGATGGCATTTATTAACGATAAACTGTAAGATGCTACAGTTCAGCTGGAATACCCGAACTTTGTAAACACAGCAAGGAAGACAAGCGATTACGCAGCATTTCTTCAGGAGGGAAGAAAAAAAAGCCTAAGGATTACAGTGGATCACAAGTTGAGTATGAGTCAACAGGGTCACGCTGTTGCAAAAACGACATGTACCACAGTCAGATGCATAAAGAGGAGCACTGCCTGCAAGTTAGACACTGGGAAATTCATCATCTCCACTTGTTCCAGCAAGACTTCAGCTGGAGGATCATGTCATTGGAGCACTGCAATTCAAGATGAACACAGACTGATTGGAGAGAGTATAGAGGGCAGTGACCAGAATGACCACAGCTCTGGAAAGTCGGATTTATTAACGACAGAGCCAAGATTGCTGAAGTTCTGAGAAGACAGAGGGTACAGACATGGGAATGGCATTCGTATATGGAAAGGTATGCTGTGAAGAGAAAGGAGACAATCTGCTCTCAGACCTGTTACAGACCCAACCAGAGGGAAAAGGTTTTACCTGCAGGATAAGCATTTTGGTCAGGCATTGGTAAGAAGCCTCCTAATAGAGTTAAGCACTGGAAGACCCTGCCTGGGCAGGAGTGAAACCTCCAGCAATAGACTGGTGAGACACGTATCAGCCAGACTCAGGAGTGTCAAAGATACACTAACCCCTGCCTTTGGTCTGCACAGAAAGACTGGGGGAAAAGAGTCTGTTTTTCCAAAATCCACAAAGGAAAAGGCGTAAGACTACAGAGGAGTTCTCAGCAAACTGAGCTGGTGGGCTGCCCTGTTCTGTAGCGTGGCTGCAGCACCCAGCGAGGCCACCAGCCAGCACTAGAGACGTTACTACCATGGACCTTGGAAGGATCCCCAAATGTGAACACGGCACGCACCTCCCCTGCCCCCCAAGGAAAGGCACGTATTTTTGCTCGCAGTTTATGAATCTTTGACGTACAGCCCCGATGACACAGCCTTGGAACACCATATCTTTTATTTATAATGCCTAGCAATTGTCCTTGTAACCAATTAGGAAAAAAAACAGGTGGTCAACAGAAACTCTGCAAAATAAAACCCCTCAGCAAAGCAAACACCATACCTTTCAGAGCAAAAAAAAAAATACTGTAAACAGAGCTAATCACTGCTAAACCCTTATAATCCAGTCTTGCCCAAGTTAAGAGACTGGAACCAAGAGCAAAACACTTCAAAAAGCATTAATCGGAGGAACTGGTGAATCATTTCTCAAGGAAAAGGAGTCAGGACTATTTTAAACTCTAAACACTCATCGTGTTGTGAAAAGGGGCTCAAACCTGCCTCGTCAGCCTGGATAAGGGACAAGGGGTCCCACATCACCCACAGGGACAGCTGCTCCGGGGACCAGGAGAAAGGCTGCCATCAGGGGCTTCACCCCAGCAGTCGTAAAGGAAGACTTGTGGAAGAGAAAACAGCTTGCTTTTAGCTCCTCTATAAAATATCTACAGTTACCAGCATTCCCTGTACCTTGTTGAGTATTATGTTCAATAATATTAATAGGCTCATATTTACCATATCTTAAAAGCTAACAATCCCATTGCCAGCGCTAATTAAAAAGACAAGAAGCTGAAAAGAAGCGGTGGATTATTTCTTCAATATGGATTCACGCCTAGATTTAATAAAACCTGCTTTAGTGTTATAACCTTACATTTGTTTCAAGAACACTATAAAAGATAAGTCTGCTTTTTGTTGTTTATTGACTCGGAGGGTTTTGCTTTCGGATCTGTAATATAGCATTACAGCTACGGGAAGGCGATGAAGTAGACTGTTTTCCCTGAACAAAACAAGGCTTCTGCTACCCGAATACCATGTTTGGGATGACAGCTGTGAAGAAACCAGCACACCTATTCAGAGAGAACAACTCTGAATACATGAATAGACAGCAAAATGCAAGATTAGGGAGGTTTACCTGTAACGAAGCTTCCTTGTGACCTTACAGACAGTACCTCACCTACAGGTACAAGTGAGTGCCAGGGCCAGTTTTTCCAGGTGGTAGACCGTATGGTTTCTTCCAGCCACAGAGCATCCCTGCCACAAACCCGGAGCTCCCATGCCTGCTCGCTCAGCAGATCTGATGCCTTCACCCACGCCGACCTGCTCTGCATGCACACACCAAGTGCAGTATACATTCCCAGTGGGAATTTTTTTACTGCACTATGGCACACAACCTACCAAATGAAAATACTGCACTTAAGATACAGCTGAGGATAAAATTAATAACGACACACAAAGCAGTGGCTTAATCAGCCTCTCCATCAACAATGTTGTAGAATTTCTGAGAGAATCCAGAACAGTTGCTTTCCACACACACCTGTCCGTTTTCCTCTGAGTTTGAAGAAGAGGATTGACACAGCACAGGAGCGGGTATGTAACGCAATACAACAAAGTAAAGATAAACTACAGCCACCCTCCCAAAACCAGATCTTTTCCTAAGCAAGCTTATCTTTAGATCAAGTTTTTCATTTAAGCAGAGGCCAGAAAAAGTCTCCTGGAGACTGCTGAGACTGGACTTTGAAGATCTGAGTGTTACAAATGCTTTCTCATGCATAAGGAGAACTATACCCCATTTTATTTTAAATTTTTCCTGCAAGATGCTGGGCTCCGCTGCTTCATAACAAGTTCCACTCCTCCTTCCCCGTGCCTGTCTGACCTTTCTCCTGCAATGAATCACTTAATTATGTGGAAACAAAAATACGAAACGATGATAGTTTAAAAACACAAGTGCCCTAGCTTCACATCAGAGAGCAGCCCAAACCCCCAAAGTTGTGGGTCTGCTGCTGATTAAGGTTGCCAGAAGGTACTAGGGAAGAGCCACCCTCTGCCCACACAGCCCTTGTGAACAGCTAGAGACCCTACCCCTGGTTTAGCACGTACCTCACAGATTACCGGAAAAGTGAGCAAAAGGCATGAATGTCAGACAGTCAGTGGTCTTACAACATTTCACTAGTGTTGCAGTTCTTTCCTGGCAGAGGTTTTTTGGTATCGGTGATAATAACAAGGAAAACTTAAGGAAAACTTGATTTGAGCACATCAACAGCAACCACATTCCTTTAGCTTGTGATCGCTTTAATTCAAATAGACAAGATTTTTTTCCCCCCTCCTTTCCTGCACTTAATTTCCAGGTAGAGTTCGTTAAAGCCTGGAATCCCACCTGAACTTTGGCAAGTCTTTCTGGAAAAAAAAAAAAAAAAGAAAAAAAAGAAAAAACCCATACACAAATATTTGGCTAAGCGACCCATAGCAAATTGCGTAATGCCAGTTAAAAGTTGTGTTTTTTAAGTATCAGCCCCAGAGGTTTTATCTGAAATAAAATCCTGATTACTTCAGATTCTGGAGGCGAATCGTGACCTCGCTCTGCATCTCCAAATTTGAAACATTTGTGTTGTGCCCCTCAATAACGCTGCCTCTTGCTAGAAAAGAACAAAATCCTTCCAAAAACTTGCTTATTTCATTTAATGAAGTAAAAAGGCCCCAAACATGCAAATAAGAATTAGTTCAGCCTTGAAGCTTGATCGAAAGAGGTCACTCAGAATCGGGAATGCAGTGCTCTATCAAGCAAAAACGACCCGTCTCCAGGCATGCAAATGCCTTCTGCGTGCCCGCATGCCCAGTGATGTTTCTGTCCGTAACAATCCTTATGGTCATTAAATGAGGATCAGCATTAGGTCAGCACACAGAACACAAGGAATTATATCCATTTCTCACATCTTTCTCCCCAGTTTGCCTGGGAACACGCAGTTCTGCTGAGGGCTGAGGGTGAAGGGGAGAACTGCACTGATGAGTTTTGCAACACGTTGCCAGATAGATTAAATAGCCTAACTCTTTCCAACCTTCACTTTAGCAGCCTTACCTTCAGTAAACCTGGGGAAAAAAAAAAAAAAAAAAAAGAAAAACCCTTAAAAGAAAAAGAAGAAATATGATTAAAAATAAATTGAAAAGCCCAACTTGTAATAAAGCTGGCACTTGCCCCAGGCTTCAGAAATGTCTGAGACATGACACTGACTTTACAGACACTCTACAGACACAATATATAGCTTTTATAGGGGAAAAAAAAAAGAGATATATTTGTACTATTTAAAGCAGGTGGAAAATACAGTTTATGTTTTGAAAACGTAGGGAGCAAGGCTAACAAAACAAGCAACACTCATCCTACAAAACTGTCATTATATAATGTTGCTGTTTACATTAAGCCTTCAAAAAATACCTTGTGTTAATTTTTTTAATTAATAGGTTGCTATGCAGTTAAATAAACTCATGAAGAGTATTCATGACTCTTTCATTTTTACTTCATATCCCAATCTTTATTTACAGCATCACTGTTATAAATTACAACAGTACTGTTGATATTCTCCTCACTTGCTGTGATACCCAGTGGAGCTCCACAGGAGAAAGAACATAACACAGGAAACCACGGCATTTGATTTTGCTCTCATTTAAATGTATTTAAGTCAGACAAAACTCCACTGAAACCTACGGCTTCACTAGTGAAAACCACTGCTATTCCGCCACTGCTCCTATGGCACTGCCAAACGATCTCCCTACATGCAGTGCGTTTCCAAATAAACTTAAATTACTTCTAAAATATCAGCAATCCATGCAACTTCTTATTAGGGTGAAATTACTTAAGCCTTAATTCAGCAAGGTACTTAAGCACATGCCTAATTTTACAGGCATGAGATGTACCAGTGACCTTAATAAGACTAGTCACGCACTTACATCTAGGCACATGCTCAAGCATCTCGGAACGCTGAAAACCACGATGAGGAACAGTTCCGTGTGAACTGGAGACTGCTTTACACCTTCACAGGCACACTACCATTTCCAGTTTGCTATATTCCAGGTTTGGCTGCACCGCTTATCAGATAACCCTTAAAGATGGAAGATCAATGGAGGAGGAATAGTCTCTAATCATTTGAATAACATCGATTATTTGAAATAGACTTTTAATTTATATCTCATGCCTTCGTTCGCATATCTGAACTTCATTCACAGTGTACACACAAGCTGGATAATAGCTTTAAAGCATTCCTTTGTGGAGTTTCCCTAAACAGCACTCCTGAATGTGTAACTTTATTGCTTATGAGTAAGCATAAGCAAATATAAGGGGAGAGCACTCGCACACCTACGAAAACAGCTGGGAACAAACATACCACCGCTGAATTTTCACATGAGATGCAAGGCTGAAAAACAAACCAGCAAACGTATTTCAGTCTTCAAAGAGCCCACATAAACCTAAACGTTTACTGCACGATCTTAATTTACCAGGAGAAGTAAAAGCAGCTATTGTAAAAAAATAAATAAATACAGAAATAGACATCCACAGCCTAAAGAGGACTTCTGGATTTGGATGTGCACATAACCCAGGTGATTACATGTCTAATGACCCAGCTTCTGCATGTACATGCTTGCATCCACACACACGACTGCAGAGCTCTGGGTGCCAATGTCAAGGAGCTTTGAGGACTTAGATTTATGCAGTTATTTATCAAAGACTTTAAAAGCAATATGAAAAAACCAAGGCAAAGAAAAGAAGAGAATCTCAGCAAGTGCAACAAAGTGGTAGTTTCCCCTTACCCTTCAACAGCTAGAGGAAATTTAAGGCTTGTTGATGTCAATAAGTAGTTATAACAAAGACATTAGTAATAGTGAGGATAGAGAATGCTGCGTGAATGTCCTCAGCATGGTTCATTGAGAAGAGATCTAAAAATTGAATTATTAAGGAAAAAAAATCATTGATTCTAAAATCCAAGCAAGGTAGCCAGCCTATGTTAAAACTTATTTAATTTTTCCAGCACTGCTTCATTCCTAAGCTCTCAGAGCCACGGCTTTTCCATTGAAAAGCAAAAGACATTTTACGCACAATTTTCCCTCTACTAGAAAGAGGTATATTGTGCCCTTCAGTGAACATAAAATTGATATTATCATCTCTTAGTTTATATCTCACTACTTAACCTTCAGATTAAAAGTTATTAGATTTGAATGACTAAAAAGACATCATGTCACCTTCCATTCAATGTTGGGAGATTGGAGAAGTTGGGGGAAAAGTCTGAACAATAAAAACACAAAGTTACCAGGAGCGTAAAGTTGTTTTTCACATTCTCTGATGAAACAGCACGAGCTCTACATCTTTTCACCATAATCATCAATTCTCAACGTACTACAACACAAAATCAGACACAATCCAATACTCTGCATGGAGTTTAACCTATACTTTCAAATGGCTCTTTCAATAGCAAGAGTGGTTTAATAATTAGGCTTTATGTCTCCTCGGACAAAATGACTCAACACAGACGCTCCCTCAAAGTCTAACAAACAAATTTGGTCTAACCCAGTTATGTCAATATGAAACAAAGACTTTATCTTGGATCTAGTTTAGCAGTTTTGTTCTGAAGAGATAAGTCCACATCGCGATCAATGGGATCATAAAACTCCTGATGTAGTTTGTAACCTCTCCCCACGGGGTTTTGAAATAAGATGGAAATCACCAAACTATTAAAAAAAAAAAAAACCACCACACCACACAACCAAAAAACAGCATTACTTAAATTTACGCTGAGATGTATTCAGAATTCTTTCTGGTCAAATCTTCTTTTTGATCTGCCCAATTAAAGCAGCCCCCCAACAGTACAACAAACCCTCCACTTCTTGAACATTTTCCTTGTCTTTGGACATGAACAAAATCTGAAGAAACCACATATTCCCTCTGGAGTTCGCTTCCCTCAATCTCACACTTCACATCTCAACATTTCTTGAAACAACTACTGCCAAAGGGGCCAACTGTGGCATCTTCACGTCGATACCACAAACGCCCCAACTGCAGTCAGGGAGTCTGAATGTGAAGAAATCATTGACTTGGGCACAGACACCAGAACCTAGTCCAAATTTCTTATGTCTATCAAACATTCTTTTTATTTCCTATAAACGGACAAAATTGTATTTTTCATTTGTATACATTCAGTGGAATAAAAGTGTAAAAAGTACAAAACCAGATGCAATGAAATATATATAATGCCATCAATTTTTTCCAAGGAAAAAACACGTCTTTCCTTACTTTGTGGGCACATGGTAGAACCAGTATTTATCTAAACTCTTCGGAAAGCTTTAAGTGACACTTCATAATTACAGCATAGTTCTGCTCAAAGACAAAGCGAAGAAACTTGCCTGCGATTCTTTACATAAACTTCCTCCTTGTTTCTCCATGTACCAGTTGCATTTATATCGCTATTCCAGTTTGTCATAAACAGTCACCTTGTAACCCTTTTTATCAAGCAATCTATGCACTACCTAAAAGTACACTACCCTCCATCAGACAAGCTATAGGGTTTACATTATACAAACATTCCGATTCTGCCTGCTCAGCGCAGGTTGTCAATAAATGCAAGCAATTGCAAAACAGCAATGTGTGTTTTTTTCCTTGAAAGGACACTGATACAAGGCTGCCAGTTCTGCAAAATAAACTCTTCGCAATCTCTGCAGCTAATCTGTCAACAAATTACTATTAAAGTCATACCTCCTAAAAGTTCAAAAGCGTTCTGGATTAGACAAAAGATACTGAGCTTTATACTCGTGGGGCAGTGCTTGAAGTTACGGTATCAAAGTGGATCTTGCTATTGATGTGGAGAGGTTTGTATTTCTGCCACCACGCAACACAGCGTTTGGTATCTTGCTGCTATATATTGGAATTCAACTTTGTATTCATTCTCTTTGTTCAATCATATTCTTGTTTCTCTGCTAATAACGTGAAGAACGCTTTAATGAATAGTCCCGAGGATAAAAATAAAGTATAATAAATAATATTTATTTTATAAGCTTAAAAAGAAAAAAAAAAAGAACTGGCTAGGACTGGAGCATCAAACCTTCTATTTGAGTAGACGTCAGAAACCACTGAAGCAGCTAAAGCTGTGATCATGTACATTAAAGGGCAGTTTGTCCCCATGAGTCTTTATTTATTACTCCTTGGTAGGCAAGAGTCACCCCATCATTACATACTTTCTGTCCAAGCTTCCCCTGCCCAGCCTGACTTGCAGCATGTGGGTCACTCTGACACCCATTTTGCACCACGCAGATGTCTTCTGTGAAGCCTCAGGCAAACAGATGTTGCCAGACTAGGCCTGGTACCTCGTTCCCAGTTTTTTTTGCCTCGTTCCTTGGTTCTGCCTTTGTGGGCACCTCAGAAACAAGCTCCTGAACCCCGTTGCCTGACCCCATGTCAAATGCCTGCTTCTGGTCTCTTTAGGAAGTCCGATGACCCAGGTGATCTTCATGCCTCCTGCAGTTTTACAGGCAGGTCATCAAAACTCTGCCCATTCCACCTCATCCTGACAGTGATTCCCCTGAGATGCCAACCACTGGCATCTGTGGAGACAGCAGCAGTGAGAAAGTAACTTCTCCCACCCTCAGCAGGTGCCAAAACATTCCAGGAAAGAGTTCTCCTTCCCTTTTAGTTTGGCTCTGGTGGTGATTTCTCCTGCACGTATCTCCACTTTCATCCAACTCTTCCACAGATGTACTGTCCCTGAAGTACTGTCCCTGAAAGAGTCACTTGCACTGCTTTGACTCTCATCTTTCGCAATTACAAATATAAACATCAGTTGGAGCTATTATTTGGTTGTATTATACATAGCAGAACTCGTCCCCGCATTTGCTACTCCCAGCTTAACGGTACATTTTACAAGATTGCCAATGCTAAAATAATTTCGCATCATTCTCTGTCGTCTTGCATGGCAGAATCACCCCAAGCTGACACGGAAAGTGTAAAACTTGTCCTACGAGCCCTCCCTGCACTTACTACAAGAGCGCTCACACCACATATTGCTCCTTCAAACACACAAACATCTGTGGTGCTCCGTGTTTTTCCATGGTAAAATATTTACAAGTTTGTAAACCCATTAAAACTTCCTAAAAAATCTGAAGCATTTCTGTTTTCCCTTCTCATAGCGACAAAGCTGGTAGACCTTATAAATCCATAAATTTCACAAAAAACGTGAACCAAAATTCAGCACAGATGCTTCAGGCAAGCTATTGTATGTCCAGGTTTCACCACTCAGCCACGCTCATCACGGGAATACACAACTAACCACAACAGCAAAGCTCAAACTACCCACTGCTGATTTTTTTTTTTTTTTTTCAGACAAAACAAGTGCCAGGTGGCAAAAAGAAAAGATTTGAATGAAATGCTCTTAAGAAATAGCTGTTTAATTCAGAACTCATTCATTTGTATTGACGAAGCGTTTTGTAGAACGCATTCTGTTAAGTGACCTGAGAGCATATGTTGTATACGGAGAAACATCTAAACATTATGCTCCATGTTGTATGTGTATCTGTAAATGCTTGCATTAGCTGTCTGAAAACAACGGGTTTTTCTTCTTTTCAGCACTTAAAAATATTTTCCAAACACAAAGATTGATATTTTTATGCTAGCTCTGATTACCCTTTTGTTGTTGGGTTTTTTATGGTTGTGTTTTTTGTGTTGTTTTTTTTTTTTTTTTTAATAACTGTTTTAAACTTTGCAATCAACTTGCTTTTTAAAAGATAAACTCCATGGAGAAGTTAGTCATCAAAACCAATTAACAGCAGAATTCAAACACAGAACATACAGGTCTTCTAAGAACTCAGAGAAACACAAGCTCCCAGACCACATTTATTGCACTGGCAGAGGACAAATAAACTATAAACTAAAATCTGAGCTATGTGAAAGCAATCCTGAGCCTGGCAATCCTGTCACCCAGCCCCGTGCCCTGCTCCCAAGGGGCTGGCAGCACTGGTAGCTGGGCCGGGCACCGTTTGGGGGAAGGCTGGAGGACCCATGTAGGAATGAATTGGTGCCACTCCTTAATTGACCGAACGGGTGGCTGTTGAACGACACAACCCACTACACGGGAGATTATGGCGTTATCTAGGGTGGCAAGAGCTCTCCGGATGGCTACGGAGAAGCCTTGGCACGAGGCGCCAGCAGTGAAGGCTACTAACTGGTGGTAGGAGCAGAGGACTGAGCAATTCCAGTCTACCGTGCGCACGTGCGTGTGCGCGTTTGCGTGACCCCCCCTCTGTTTCCATCTGCACAAAGCAGCATTGGAAAATTCCATAGCGCTCCTAAGGAAAAGGCAGCGTAATTAACTCATTTTGATACAAAGCCTTTTCAAGAAGACACCTCTGTGTCAAACATATTTTACTGGTCCACTCCTCTTCTACTGTCCTATATTAATCAAAGCTGTAACCCCTGTTGTCTTTGCGCTACGAATCAGAATGTGCCCCTGGCGAAGAATGAGGGAAAAGTCAACAGGAATTAAGTTTCAGTGCAACTGTTTACTCAACTGTGGCCTGCAGTTATTGAAATTTTATCCGTGGTTTTGTGTGACTACTGCAGTAATGAATTCAGCATGGCTGTGATTTTCTCACTGATGGTATTCTCACTTCAAGTAAAAACCTGTAGGATGAAAATGACTGAAACAACCAAAGTCCACGCGTTTAGTACCACCCGTTTTTCTGACTTGTTTAATTATGGCAGCTTTCTTGTCTTAGGTTGGCAAATGGGGTCCCCTGCTCCTCAGCAAGCCTTTGGTTTGCTTTCTTTTTGAGTGTGGGTTTTTTTTCTTCTACACAACAACCTGCTAAAAAGATCACTGCACACTTAGGGGAGCCTTAACCAGCTGCCAATCGCTTATTTAAAATGTTTTAAGAATGCTTATTGCATTTGAGAAAGTGAAGGTTGGGCGTAAGTGTATTCACCATGGCTCTGCTGCAGCCTTTGTTCCCAAACACGTTCATGACACGTGCACAGCACTTTGGTGTAAAATTTCCTCGGAGGGGTTCAAAATTTTATCAGGGAAAAGAAAAAGACAAAACGTATTACGTGGATAATTTACACTGGTGAACTCGGTCACTTCCCAGAAAATACACTAATTAAAATACAAAGGCGAAGCGCGCAATTTGGTTCCAATCCTTCTGAAATGAGGAGCACTGCCACAGGATGTATTTATTTATTTATTCTGACGTTTTGCCGCAGCAGATACCTCCGCAGCCTTTCTCACTAATAGAAAACATTCTGTTGATAGAGGTTGCTAAGTTATATTAAAATTTGTTGCAAAAACAAAACTTAACGTTAGTGTATTTTCCACCCAGTGACATATTTTGGAAACCAGTTATTTGTATACAGCGCTTCACCCAATCGCTGCCACCAGACTCAACACACTCAGGCAACAGAAGCAAGCCCTGACCTCTGGGTACTTCCAGGGAATGATTAAAAAAGAGCCCCACAAGAAAAGTCCAGCATCTCCCTGCACATTAACGACTGCAATCCCCTACAGACAAAAAACATAGAGAATGTCGTCAGCAAGTCCTAAAAGCATCCTCTGACTGGCAAATACGAAGGGTTTGGGAAGGAAAGGGGGTGTTAAACGCTTCATGCTTTTTCTGTAAGTAGGAAACTTGTAATATGTCTTACAGTACCTGCTGTTGCTGAAGATGTGCTAAATCTGCAGCCCCAATTTCAACGGAAGGCGTCTCGCCGTTTGATCTCACTTCCCGCAGGCTGCACTCTAGTAAATGGTTGCCACCGCTCGCTCCATTCTGAATGGCTGAACCGTTACTTTTTGTCTCAGTCCCAGATTCTTGCATCATGACTCAAAAACCTGAAATAATTTAGGGGAGGGGGGAGGAAAAAAAAAAAAAAAGCAGCTGTTAAAACAGTTGCTGTATATAAGGAGACATGCCCTGTTTTAAATCCTGCCAAAACTGTAAACATTTGTCATTTCCCTTCATACGATTTATCTTTCATTAATGGTTCATGCTACTAGTTTATGTTTATTTATCTGTTGGTACAGCTATAATTTTAGAAAGTTAGTTCTGTTCTAAATATAGTATTATTTGCTCAACATCTTTTTCCCCTTAGAGAAAAAAAAATATTTTTCAACGAACACACAGAATCCATAATTAAATTTCTCTAGTTACATCTGGATGCTTTCCTTTGAAACAGATGAGCCACTCTTTGCAACATAGGATGGACAATATCAAAAACTTGATGCATAGTATGTAGGGGTAGGTAGGTGAAGCAGAGCATTTACTACTTCCATTTTCATTCACACCATGATATTGCCTAATTAGCACCTTTTATTACTCTGAAGCAATTTAGGCTGAGTCTGGGATGTGCTGGACACCATCAGTTTTCACTTCGGGCAAAGCACTTCAACCGCTCACAGAATTAGTCTTTTTGGCAAATTTCTGGGCTCTGGATTTGGTTTGACTTCAGATGCACTATGACATTATGGTGAAAAGCCCCGTGTTATAGCAGGCACGGCTATTCACAATCAGCCTGCTGTCAATTCTTGGTGGACCTCTGTCCCTGGGTGCTTCACAAATAACATCAGTGGGTCACAGGCCCCACACAACAAGGATGAGCATGAGGATGATACCCGCTTGCTTACATTGGAGCTCCTGGGACTCCCACGTCTTTGGGAACTGACTGGCAGCACAAGACTCCTCCAAACCAAGCACATACGCCAGCTTTCAGCTGCAGACCGCTACCTTTAAGATCTTTTGATGGATTGCTTTACAGATATTTCCACCTCCGAGGCTCCAAGTTACAGGATTTAAACATTATTAACCTGCTCTGCTTCTGCCAGCCCATCCCTGCCTCCCTTCGTGCTCCTCCTCTCCCCCATACCGGGGACAGACGGGGTACGGTATGCCAAGCTGCATGCTCCGAGCACGTTGTCTACTCCACGCTAACTCACCATGTGCACATGTGAGCCAAATACCTCCGTGCTGGGTAGTCCACCTTGAAAGTAAGACACTTTATATTTAAAGAAGAACCTGTTTGAATTCAGTAACTACCCCGAATGAAAAGGAAGAAGAAAAATCCTTTCCCTTCCAATATCTAAGGGAAAGTATCAATCAGAAAGGGTGAGAGAAAGTAATGCATTTCAATGGAAAACTACCCAGGGGAAAACCTTTTCCGTGGAAACATCACACATGCGTAGTTTGGAGTCCCCGGCCACCAAACACGCAGTACAGCTGGAGGCAGAGGTTCCTCCTTCCAACACCAGCTCCCTGCTGGCCCTCGGTGACAGTCAGCACCAGACTCCGTGCACAGAGCTACGGTCCAGCCCAACGCACCAACACCAGATCCTCTCATTCGTTTGGTAGCTTCAGACGTTCATGATGATGATCTATATGGCTGATAATCAAAATGTCATAACTGAGAAGCAGCTAATGGGTGCTTGGTCACCATCACACGCTGGCATTAGCATTCCTCACCGATTTACGTCCGAGGAGGGTGACCTACTCATTAGCCGGACCCCGCTCCTATCGTGACGGGATCTATTCACTCCGACGGCCGTCCAAGCACACGGACGGGTGCTAGGACAGACTCAAGTGTTCTGATTACATTTAAATAAATTTCAGCTGGTCTATGGAAACTTCTTTCAATTTGTTTTGTGAAATCTTCCAATTATGCAAGGGGACAAAAGGGCTTGGGGGCTCATTACAAAGCTTCTGTCAACTCCCTTGTAAAAGCTCCAGAGATCTCTGCTAACTTAACAGCTTTCCCAATGCCACTAGCAAATGCTTTTGGGTTTTAACATGGTCCTGCTCTGAGACAGACTGAGCATGGTGTAGTTTTCCTTTTCAGCACTGTAAGGAAGCCCCACAAGCATGATAAGGTCTAAATAAGTGTTTATACCTGACTAGCAAGGCTGAATTACACACCAGGCGGCGACCGCACGGCACAAGTAGCTTCAGAAGAAGAGGCAGGAGTGAGACTCTCCAGACAAAGGTGTACCAGGCAGTTTTTATATGCTACACTACTAAAAAGGACACACCTCTCTTAATCAGAGATAAATGAGAAAGAAAGAGCTGATGCAACTGTTTTCTGTTTCCATCCAAATTTGAGGTCAAGCCTCTTTTGGAGAAAATGAAGCATTACATTAATTTATCTCAGCAGAAGATCTGGACAAGGGTGATCTCCATGTAAGATCAGGTTAGCAGGTTAAACCCAGAGACTCATATCTTTTGACTGCTGTGATGTACGATGCCAAAACGGTGGTCCGTGTTACCATCACGTAGATCACACCCAATGGAGGAAGGACATACTGAAGAAGTGGTGGAAGGTGCTTCTGGCAGATGACACGGTGGAAAAGGATGCTAAACCAACATGTCCAAGCAGTAAAGAAGGACATTTCATTCTCCAACGCTCCTGATGCAACAAATTGACTGGAAGTGAGAACCTGGATAAACTACTAAGGAGGGTCAGAGAAAGCACCGACCAAAGCTCCGAGATGCCTCTGACAGTGGCATGAAGAATGCGCACCACTGAGGAGCAGATCTATCACTGCCTGATCACCATTTGTTAGCTTGCCCTTCTGAGCGAAATATCTCCAGGACACAGAAAGTAATTCACAACCAAACTGGTCAAGAAATTATTTATTGTCTCTAGGATTGCAAAAATGCTCCTGGAAAGAAACAACAGTAGAAATTGCTACAATTTTTCCAACCTATAGGACTGAGAAGAAGATGGATTATTTATAGTATTTGTCCACAAAAAGATAACTGAGTTCTTGAGAACCTTTTCCATGACAAATGTCATGCTTCATTTTACCTTTCAAAGTACCCCAGCCAGTTACCACTTGAGCTCCGCAGGGTCGACCCCGGCCCCTCCACTGGCTATGCCCACCCTATGCATCGATCCAGCAGAATCAGCAGCAGCTATCAAGGAAACTGCTAGAAACGGAGTTTGTGAAGAGAGCATCGAAAGAGTAAAGAGAAAACTGTGATGTTTGGACTTTCAAAAACCTATTTTAAAAGGAGAAGTTAACAACTTCGAGTGAATTTTGCTTTAAAAACACCCGTTCACAGGCAGTCAACTTCAATGTAACTTCAACTGGACACCAATACGAAACGAATCCACTTTTCTAAAATACCTCCAATAGAAAACAGGATTTTTCAAGGGAGAAAAGATAAAACTGTTGATTTCTTCATTTTCATCAAATGTGAGTTGACATAAATAATCACAGTTTGGTTTGATCATTAAGCGTCATGTCATGAAAATCAACCTGCGAGAGCTTTCTGCAAGAATGATTATTATTTGCCTTTTTGAGCACACCTAAATGAGCTGAGGTGATAGTACACTGAGGATGGCTGAGATAATTGTCTCTCCTCAGCACAGAGGTGTGGGCCTTACAGAAGCCTATTAGTGAAGTCTGTCATTCAAAAACGTGAAAGAAAAAAAGCAAAGCAAGGTTGACTTTGTGCAACATGATTAGGTTTCTGTGGAAAAAGAACTGAAGCTTCAGGTCTACTACCACAAACTGTGATTCTGGTCTGAATATAACCCCAAGTAACCAAAATAGTGCTGAAGAAGCTGTTGCGCATAATGATTTATTATAGGAAATACAGTACTCCACAAAAGCTTCCATGACATGTAAGATATCATGTTCTGACTTAAGACATTTAATGGCAAAAGAGCACATCCTTCTCATGCATTCTACAAAGCAGAATGACTCCCATATCCATTCCGTAAAGGAAAATGTATTTTTGCAGCTTAAAATAGATGGATTCTTACCAGTGTAAGTATTTTTTTAATAAAAATTCCACAATATTTCACGATAGGAGGGATAGAGAATGACTCTTAAGATTATTAAAGGTGACACAAGATGTTTTTCCCAAATGAAGGGACCAAAGCTAGTGCTGCAGTATGAACAACAACTTGTAAAATTTCATCCTGAAATCAAGAATCACATAATAAAAGAACTGTGCTTATACAACTTAATGACAGCTTGATTTAAAAACCTCACTACGGTGACCAATTTCTCAAGACTCCCATCTTAACCAGCACAAAACCTCTTCTAGCTTTGATGCACAGTCAAATACAAAGCCAAAGCCATATGGTCTGGCCCATCTCTTCAGTGAATATGTTATGTTAAAGGCAACAGAGTAAAATTTGAGTGGAATGGAATCAAAGAAAGGCACTCTGTCAACAGGAGGACAACAGGTAATCATCTTCCAGATGACTTGGACAGCAGTAAAGGAAAGTTCATTTCTTAAAGGCATGGTCAAAATTCAACAAACATAGGTCGGATGTGAACTTTGGCTGAATCAAAATGATCTTACTGAGGACTCCAGTGTTGGTGTTTTGAACTAAAAAGATAGAACCTGAAAGAATCCTAATTTTGAAAACGTTCTGCGCTAATCCATTTAGAAAAAAAAGAAAAGTCCATAACATCACAAAGACCAGATGCTACAGATACACGTCTCAGCTCCACTGGACTATTTAGATGAGCAAGGTTAAGCATGGAGATTAGTAGGCAGGAGGCGGGCACTGAAGTGTGCAATTTCTGCAATTCTCCTACTAGTATAGTTTCTAAAGACTAAGCAGCATTGTTTAATGTCAGCATGAGGGAGGATTTACTGACTGAAGGACCCGTCAGAATAAGGACCCACTGCAAGTCTGAAAGACTAAGGGACTAATGCTCAGATGTATTTAGATGCCTCACCATACACAGAGGCATCTGGCGAGACATTTTTAAGACTCCTGAATAAGCACCAATCTACATCTTTAAGCATCTCATCACCTTTAAAAAACTATCCCCAGGGTTTTCTGGGCCTTAAAATCTGTTTTAATATGCTTCCAGACTCAACCTGGACTACAGATTCAGATGTAGCTTGCATGTTTCAAAGTTACTTCCACGGCTGATGATTTTATTTTGACTGTTAGTACTTGGAGGTGTTTACAAATACATATGTGCACATGAAGATCACTCAACATTTCTGCCCCCTAGGATCAGGGCTAGAGCAAAAACATTGTCACAATACATCCCTTCTTTGTCACATTTGTGAAAGACTGTAAGCTAACAAAAAGTTCAGTCTTTATTCCAGGGCAGTTAATTAAGGTTGACCAAGTCAGGCAGAAGTAAATTAACTTGGCTGATCAATTATTTATATG
Organism: Tauraco erythrolophus; assembly: GCF_009769465.1. Classification (NCBI taxonomy): domain Eukaryota; kingdom Metazoa; phylum Chordata; class Aves; order Musophagiformes; family Musophagidae; genus Tauraco; species Tauraco erythrolophus. Next base: position 5,157,739 of record NC_141476.1, on the reverse strand, counting down.
AAGCAGAATAAATGCCCTTAAAGAACTTGGCCCAGCCATGAAAGGACATGTAAATTGAACACAACACAGATTTACAAAATATATTTCTACTTTTACAGACAAAAGAGTTACTGGTAAAATCAGTTTTAAGTGATCAAATGACAAGGTCTACTCCTCAATTCTCCAGCAGGCATACTATCCGTACAGGAATGGTTTAAAAGTGAGTATTTTACCTATTTGTTGCAAGCAGCTCCCCAAAGCAAGCTCAGAACTAACTTTAGAGACCTTCTCTATATAATTAAAAAAAAAAAAAAAAGTGAAATAATGTTTGGAAGCATTTCATGACAATGCAACACTGCAAAGGCAAGATTTTACCTCTTGAAAATGAAATGCACTCCAGAGTGGGACCGGCAAGGCAATCCACAAAGCACGAGCAGAGCTGCTCCTTACCCCCAGCACAGGTACAAAAGCAATGCAGAAGCAGCCTGGCACTCCTGGCGTTGCCCGTTACCAGCAACAGGGACCACGACAGCTTTCCCAGGAGACCACTGCCCAACTCACAGGTGGTCTCTTCTAGTCCCAGTATCTTCAGAGCAAGCGCCCAGCGGGGAAAAGCACCTTGGGCTCCACATCCCACCACCGCTTCTGAATTTTTTCAGGAACGTGCTTCGATGGTCCCCAGCCGATGCCGAAACACCCATCTCCTCCAGCTGACACCTCGACTCTAGGTCAGTGAGGTGGCCAGCAGCACTGTCCCACCATCCATGAGTTCAGTAAAAGGAAAAGGATTCACTACTGGAAATTAAAAGCCTTGTGTAAGGTAAGGCTTTGATCTACCGTGGGGGAAGGCGTACAGATGTTCAGCTGCTCATTTACTAAATTACACCATGTCACAATTAACTGTGAATCAGCCAGCTTCACATGAGCAGCTTGAGGGCTGCCACCACGCTAAGTACAGAAATAACACTGGGGAGGGGAGCCCAAACTAGCCAGGTGGACCAGATGACTTCTCCCTGCCTGTGCGTGTGGTTAGCACGACTATTAGAAAGAGCTATCCCAACATATGGCACGATTTAACTAAATCAGATCACGCTGAACTCACCAGCCTTTCTCAACTTACAAACCCCTCCGCTCTCCTCATTGCAGATGGGTGAATACCCGTCATGCTTTTAGAGTTTTCAGTAGCCGTCATTTATCCTGCTGACAGGGTGTATTTTAGGTATAATTATGTACTAACTAACTATAGATCAACTGTCAGTACATTAGGGTACTTTTTGGATAAAACTTCATGCTTACCCCTTTGAAGGCCACTCGCCTACATGCTACTGGTGGTTGCTGAATTGTGCAGGAGTATGAGAAGGGAGAAAGGGATTCAAAGAGTAATTAAGAATGATCTTTAAGAATCAACCAAAATAGTAAGGAACGGAGCAAGGCAGACTCCACTGTCCTGAAAAGTGATGCTGAGTCACATCTGACAGCAGCATTGGGAGGAGGAGAGGCAAACCTGGAGCAAGGCAAGGGAGGAACACGCATGGGATGTGCGGAAAGAGGAAACAAAGAGACAGCGACGAGGTGAAATCCTTTGATATTTCCTCAGCTTAAAGAGGTAATTCAATGCATTAAAATGGATCCTTGAAATTTCAAAGGATGAAACTCGCACAACAAAGATTGTTGAGAGTGCTATTTTCCAGGATTAGAACAAAAACGTATTGGGATTTGCTATATGATCTTACATCGCTGAGCGAGACTGTATGCTTGCTGTTATGCAAGCACCATCTTCCAATAGCGAATTTTCATAATTATAACAGAAAGGCGTAAATTTTCTAATGCATGGCAGTTCAAAAAGTAATCAAGAGAATGAGCCTGAGGGCTATTTTAATGTATGCAAAGCTAGTGACCCACAGTAAATGGGAGGTAGGCTTCAATGAATGCAAAGTAATGCACACATACTAAAGACCTGGTCTGATGAGGGACGGCTAAAATTAACACCCAATTAATTTCCGAATTGACAAACAAATGAAACCCATAAATCTACTTTCTCATTAATTTTCTTGTGGTATAATTTAAAGCAGTAATATGAGGGCAAAAACTGAGCATTATCCATCATAAATATCAAAAAAGATAGCACTGTAACACCATAAATTATGCATATTACCTGTTGTTAAAAATGATTAATGTATTATCAACTTTATCGTGCACTGTATATGTCTAGACGTATCTAAAATCTGAAATTTCATTTAGTGCTTAGGAAATAAAGGGTCCAGTAGAAACGGGATTATCCACAGCGCATCCTCGGCTTTGCATCCTGACACAGGCACAGCCCCGGCGCTCCTCTCTTGGCTGGACCCGTCCCAAGCCTTGGGTCGGTGGAGGCTGAGCGCATCGCAGAGGTGTTGTGCCGGACCTCCCCAGGGAAAGGAAACAAATCACGCTGCTCTCGGAGCATCCCCACGAGCAGACTCACAGCACGGTCCCAGCACCTTGCTCATACAGGGCTGCTCCCCTTCCCTGCCCTCCCAATGTTGGGGAAGAGCTACTTTGTGATGCAGAGATGTGGGGAGGGAGGTAAAAAAGGAACAAGGAGGAGGAAAAAGTGAAGCTGTAACTACATTCAGTGAATGAAAAGCCAGTGCTTTCCGAAAGTGCTTGAGCACATCACCTTGGCCAACGGGAGAAGGACGTGGGTTGCCTCACCTCCTGCCTGGGAGTCACATCAGTGAGAAGCTGAACTTCCACTAACCTGAACCTCTACCAGGGTTTATGTCCACTTGCCACCCTCAAGTCTCCAAAACAGCAGCTTCATCTACTCCAGTCTAGATCCAGGCTGCCACAACTTTTTATTTATTTAACTGTATACAACAACGCAACCTCTTTCACTGTTGCTTGCACTGCCTGGGTTACTTCTTTCCAGCAGCATCAAGTATCATTAGGGCCACGGGAACCTGAAGTCATTTGGAGGCAGCTCAGTGAAAGGCTGACTGATGCTCTGCAGGAGCTGAAATTTAAGACAGCTGTGGTGAGGGGAAGGGAAGGAGAGTCAGCAGCCTAAGCCCACTTGTGCCACACTGACTTATCGTGAAGTCGCGGTCAAACAACTTAAACTTCCTAGAGAATCAGTCACTGCAGTTACCCCTAAGGAAATCTCTTTGCTGAGGTTGTTGCTGACCACAAACAGTTAGAACAGAGAACAAGCAAATCCAAGGAAAATTAATTGAAACAGACATTAGAAGGTTACGATTTGCTCTGCTTAAAAGAGCTAGAGCTGGTCCCCGTGAAAAGCTAGTGCACCAAAACATACCAAGCTGTGAAGACAATAGATCTCACTCCTTTCCTGGAGGCAAGATCCAATGCATTAGGCATTGGACAACTCAAATTTGATGGACAACTCAACTTTCCCCGAACAAGCTTTCAGCATCCTCCCTTCATTTTACCATCCACACAGAAGTTACTCCCAGTCTCACCTTGGATAAACAAACCCCCTCTGCAAAGCCAGCTCTATCTCAATCTATGCCTCTGAGCTTGACAGCTATTAAAATCCATATTCAGCACGAAGCTCGTGCCACAGCTGCATAAAAGCTCCAGAGCTGGGCCACTTCCAAGCGACTGGCAAATATGATGTAATCATTTACATACCATCATCGGCAGAGTAAGGTTCCTTCCTCTCTCTTGGGGAGAGCTGTCTTTCAGCCGTGAGCTTGACAGAAATCATCCTTACCATCACTGGGATCATTGTTTATTTGGAAGGAAAGGAATGGCGGGCGGCAAAAAAAAAAATCCCAACTCAAAGAACAAACCATACATGCTTCATTGTAACATACGACTCTAGAGGAGAAACTCCTCCACGCTAGAGGAGAAACTCCTCCAGAAGGACGGAGGCTCAGCTGCAGCACGGTGAGGCACCGAGTGGTTGCAGAGAGGTGCCGGGTGCCAGCCCCACGGCTGGTGTCTCTCGGGAGGTACCCACCTGCTCATCCCGGCCCGGGCACAGCAGCACGCAGGGCTCCCCGCAGTTCCGTGTCAAACAGGAACAGAAACTGCAGAGCTGTTCTCACAGCCCAGGACTTACTTGTTTGCATGCACGCTGCACCGTGCTTGCAACACAAACTCTTGCAGTCTGTGTCGCAGAAAACCAGGAGACTATTCAAACAAGTAAAAGGCCAAAGTTGCATTTAGTAAATACAATTAGTTTATGCCAGACAGCAGCAGCACCACGACAATAAGATGGTAATCAAACCTTGCAAGACTAAGTGCTGGCTGTAGATGAATTAAGACTCCCACCCTCCATGCATATTTCCATTAAAGCATTTCTGAAGTCTCTACCAGCCTCCAAAACTCAAAAACCACCTCAAAGCCAGGTGCAACTTCGCAATACTTCTGCACAATACAGTTTTCACTTCACTATTTTCACTTGGTTTCATGCAGCGAAGGTTTGATTCATCGCAGTAACATGAGTCAATTAACGACCGGCTTGTCCACTTACACACTCCAGGTACCTCCTGCTTCCCCTCCAGCCCCAACACTGTGCCAGTAGCCAAAACGAACAATATGCTTGGACCAGCGATGCGAGCTGGTGAATACGATATAGCACATTTTTATGCATATTTTTTGCTTGCTTTTTCAAGGGATGAAAAGGACAATTATTTAATTTTATCCTTCAAAAGCTTCTTATAAATGTATATTCAAGATATTTTAACAGATGAATTCGCATATAAAGGAACAGACACCACCCTCATACAAAGAGAGTTAACATTTCTTTCTCAAGGTCACTCTAAGAGGGTTTACTCCCTTTGTGTGCGAAGCCCTAACAATTTACTGTTAGTGCCAACAGCTCCTGCCTGGCATTTGAAATCCAAGCCCTACTCAGAAACAATAACAAACAATAATTTTGAAAAACAAAGATGGTGTGAGTGGATTTTTCTTGTTCATTTGCAAAACAACCCAAAAGCAACAACTACCAGGACGGCTCCCTCTAATTAGGACTCCCAGAAACCAAAGAACAAACAGGCAGCATACCGAAATTAGCAGATGTAAGCGCAGTTTTCCAGTTATAAAAAGAAGAAAAGCAGCTCTGTCATCTCACTCGCAGGAGGAGGAGCAACAGAGCACGTTTTTAAATTTGGTATTTTCTCTCCATTCAAACGGCTCTGCTTCTGAAACAGAGATTTTCCTCAGATCTCCTCAGAAATAAAAGTGAAAGCTTTGCCTTTTCCAACTCCATCAAGGGCACATGCGTCAATTAAAATCCAACGTGAGAAAAGTGGGAAACTAAAAAGCCCCCGACCAAACACTGACACAGAACGCAAGGCTGTACTTTCAGGGTGATTACCTGGTTCATAGCCCTATATCTTTGTCCTAGACCTTCTAACTCCTTGTTTGCTCCATGCAGGATTTTCTAGCCATCAGCCGTCTACCACTGCACTAGTCATCTTGCAGGAGTGCTCTCTCCCTTCTGAAAAAAGCAAACAACTGGATAGATATCATTACACTAAGGAAATCTCTTGGAAAAACCAAACAACTTGCTAATCTTTCTAGCCCCTTCACCCAAGTTAAAGATAAGCAAAGCAAACCAAAGTGAGTTTCAGCCACATTCCAGGGACAAGCTCCCCTTTTTCTCCTTTATCAAAATCCGAGCATTTAAAGGTTTTTTTCCAGACCTTGCAGGATAAACTGCTGCTCACACCCGCAAACAAAGCAATATTTGTTTAATAACTGATTGCTGCCATGGGTACAGTAAACAAGGGGCCCAGCATTTGTGTTTATGAACAAACACATCATCTTGCAAGAGCAATTTAACATTAACCAGGTGGAATAATCAACAGATTTCATAGGTGACACTCGGGGCAGGACTAATGTAAACAGAGCAGGGAGGAGAAAGGGGCCACTCTTAGGGAATCAAGGTTGAGGCAAATGCATTACAGAGTAAACAGCTGGGAAGAACTCAAGACAAACAAATAGTCATTCTTCTGACATTTCGAGAAGCAGAAAGGTTGTACGTTACATACATCAGCTGCTGACCACCATGAAATCAAACCAGTTGGGGACCAGGCCTTCTTGTTTACACAGTGCCATGTTTGCTTATAAACAACAATTTGCTGTTACCAACCTCGCATTACTCATTGCATAAACGAGCAGATCAAGTGAAATCCTGTTAACTCTTCTGTGGATTGAGGGTTTTTTCCTCCCCTTCAACAACAACAAACAAAAAGCCTTTGCAGTCTTGCTGTGCAACCTCAAGACAACAGGCAGCAGGGGAAAACACATAGCTCTGCATCTGTTACGACAAAGGGTAAAGAAAGGAGTTGAAAACACTTGAGAGTGTTTTACAAAACAAGATTTACCGGCCAAACCACTGATGTAAAAGATCTATTTGCATTTAAAAAAAAAAAAAAAAGAGAGAAACTGCAAAAAAAGGTGAGATGCAAAATCTTCATCTCTCCCCTAGAACAAACAAGCAAAATGAGAGCCTTCTGCACAACTTAATCTGCCCAGCACGGCCATGTAGATGTGTGATTTTACACACGTGCATCTGTGTTCACGCCAGCTCCTTGCCCTGCAGCCCTCTGCACACAAGGCTGAAGCAGCAAGGCAAGGTTCGGCCCTCTTCCTCCTCTTTTCTCTCTCCCATCCTCAACCCTCTTGCTCCTGCCTCCCATCACCACTCCCCGATCTCTGAAGATCTCCCCAGCTCCTTCTCATTATCCCACGAGGGGCCAGAAGCCCCTCTGAGGTCTTCTTCTCAACACTGAAACCTCTAGGTCCAAACCACTCCCCACCCGATGTCCATCTCTTGACACCAAGGCACTGTGACATTAGTCCTCATGGTGATCAAAACACCCAAGTCCCCAGGGTTTGCCACATTCCAGAAAGCCTTTCCTTTCCCATCTCTCATCCCTGTAACACTCAAGAAGTTGCCTATTGCAATACTCCTCCAGGGAGGTTTCTGTAACTTCTCTATCCCAAATGTGGATTTCGGGAAGGATCTGAAGTACAGGGAGACAAGACGGATGGTTCTGTTGGTAGGGGTTAATCCAGGGCTCTGGGTTACATTCCTGCCCCAACACGATCCCTGCGTGTGATCTCCAGAAGTCTCTTCATCCCTCTCCTACGTAAAATAAGCCCTTTAAGACATTGTACTGGTTGGACAGGGGTAGAGGATGCAGTTGTGGTCTATAACACGGGTCCTTTTTTCTCCTAGCTGCACCGTAGCCCCTACCTGGTTCACCACTACCTTCTGATGAGCACCAGCACCACCAGCACGCACCGAGTACAATCATCCCAGTTTTGAATATACGAAGCATCCAAGGTCACAGCTGGCCCTGGCACTAATCTCCCCTCCCTTGCCATTTCATGTGCAAACAGCACAGTGGCCAGAAGCCTCCTCCCTCATCGTTTTTTCACAAGTTTTAGAATATTTGGTACTTTTCTTCACAGCACAGTCCTGGGCATCCATGGCTGGCCAAGAACCTTCGTTTTCTTTTTCAGAAAATATTTAGTCTTTTGTTGTAGTTTTTTTTTTTTTTTTTAAAAAAAAAAAGGTTCAAAACCATGAAATCAGTACAACCTACTAATAAGGCAGGTATTTAAATAAAACCCAAACGCAGTATTGTTCAGGCAACCTCGTATTTTTTAATACATCAGGTTGACAGCATAATAGCGAGCAGGATGAAAGGTGCGACCGGAGGACGGGGTTGGTGTCCGCACACCAGGAAAACAGAAGTGCTGCCCCATTTCCTGTGCTTCGGCAGAATATTTCTGATGTCTGGGGCTGCCGGGGACTTAACTCTGAATTAATGATTACACACAATACCCTCCTTTCTCCCCTCCCTGCAGGACAGCGAGGGCCAGCCTCACCGAACGGCTGTGGGCAGGCAGGCACGGGTCACGGGGGATTTAGGTATTTCACAGCGGCTTCAAAAATTTAGACACCGCGACCTGAAGGCTTCTGAAAACATCAAGCTTCACATAAAAGTCCTGATATTTCCCTACTCAAGACAACCGCTCTCACCTCAGCCGCGCTGCCTGTTCCACGCTCCTTTTCCAGCACGTAAAATCACAGTTTATTCAGTACAAAGTAACTACGGTATGATAAAAACTATAAGCATATCATTCAAATGCTTTATTGGTCAAATAGATGGATGCTTTTATTAGTCCAACCTTTTTTGTAATGGAGTGCCACTGATGACCCAGTGTTAGCCTCATTCCCTGCTATTAATCACACTTCTAAGAGCTCATTTTGCTTTAAAATCTTAAGAAATTGCTATAATTTAAAGACATGGTGTCTACATAATGGGAAATGCTTCACAGATTGTATCATTCCATATAACACAGAATTTTTATGGCAATGCTGACCACGATACCAAGGTATTACAAAACTTGAATAAAACATTTTATGAAGAAAATCTAAATGTAAACTTACTTTTGCATTTGTGGTTTCCCACATCCATAATGTTTTAATCACAGCCTTTCGGGAGCTGCAGTTTTCAACTGCAATGTGGCTTACACAGATTAACACTACAAAAACACTCCCTGAACAAATATAAACAGAACAAAACAAAATTAAATGAAAATTAAATAAAATAAAAGGATGGACCATGAGAGAAAGACCGTTCAAGCTATATTTAAACAATGCAACACAAGGGATTTATCCTTTCGTCAGCTGTATTATCCCTTTCTTTTCTGTACAGGAAAAACAGATTATGTTTACTGTGAAAAACTTTTACGGCAAAGTGGAAGCATCTTACGAATTTACCTACACCGAGAATTAAATTAATATAATGATGGTCTTAACCCATATTATTAAAATGTGCTTTGCAAAATGTTTTGACAATGTTGACTGCTGCAGGAGGGAAAACACATTTAAGACAATTTCAGCCAAATGCAAAAGCAGAAGCCTTCCATTTTTCTAATGTAAAGTAAAAAGCATCTTTAAACATCTTCTTATGAAAGAAAATGCAGTGCAATTATGTTATATGGCACACACAAAAGCGTGTTCTTTTCCTCAGTTCTCTAACAAGATATTAGTACCTACTGGCCTTAGGAATACTATGTGTAAATCACATCATATTCAGAGTGTCTGAATTAATTAGAATAGGAGCTGGAGAGAAATGTTAACTTTCCAGGTTGTTGCTAAGGATTAGCCCTTGTTTACAATTCTGTATTTATAGAACAAGAAAAATTTGTCAAATGAAGGGCAAAGAGGAATGCAAGAACACAAATTTAGCTTTGATTTCAAAACAAATCAGATCTTGCAACCATTCCCTGAAAAGAAAACCACAGTTTTTAATGTGAAGATGCAAATGAGTCTCAGAATATAAAAATGTTTTATAATTCTGTGCATTCAACACTACTAGATGTTATTTAAAGAATTTATGTTAACATTTCTCATCCTCACACAGCAAGTCCAAGATGCTGCAAACAGCATCTATTTAAAATGGATCACGTTTCTATGGGGCACCGGGTAGCTGAGGAGGCTGAAGCAGAAGGCAGCAGATGGTTTGGCCCCCAGGCACCAGATTCGTAGGGGTTCATGGACTACTCTGAAGGGGTCTGAGACAGCACACTAGGAGGAACAAGCCCCTCACCTTCAATAGGCTTAACGTCAGCTACACGGAGTTCTGCATCTCCACCCAGGGAGCAAGTCATGAATCTCAAAACCGTTGGAAAAGACACGTTGGCTTCCCCAAATGAAGTGAGCCTGTGATGCGCACAAGCCACCTTTTAAGAAGGGCACTCAGGAGCCCAAAAAAGGTCCACCATGCCAAACTTGGCATTTCTGGAGAGCAATGCAAGGATGGATGGCTCAAGGCTCAAAGTCCATGGGAAGGGTCCCAGTGAGCCCAGTGCCAAAGCTCAGCAGGGGTTTGCAGGTCTTGGACATCTTGGCAAAACTGGCTGAGGAAGTTTACACTGCTCTCCTCACTATTCTGAGGATAAAGAAAGCACTTTGGCCTCCAGCACTTTCATTTCTTTTAGCAAACAAAGGCACACCCACCACAATTAAGGTGCAGAACAGTTTTCATTAGGACTCCTTGTTTTCATGCACTTCAAACCTTCTAAGTCTGGCAGTCCCTCTCTTGCTCCCATCAGTGTGTGCTTCTGTGTGGAGAACTAAGCAAAGGCTCTTCAGTGGTTTCAGTTTATGGAGAAGCAAATGGAAAAACGCTTTTTTCCATTTCAAAAGAAAAAAAAAAGGCAACCACCAACTTCTGAGCAGGGTGGCTTACAAAAACGCTCAGCACCCACAACTGAGAGCATCCAACCCCTCTCAAGAATCAGGCCCACAACACAGTAAGAAAAATGCACTTAGCTAAGCTTTTGTGGAAACATGCAGTGTCCCCTTGCCTTGTCCAAGGGCGATGGCTATCAGATTACAGCTAGGACAGCACGATGCAGAAGAGAAGACACACACATGCCTACGAACATCGGTGCATAAGCTAACCCATACACACACTGTGACAGCATCCAACATAAGGGTTTACCGTTAGCCAGGACAGAATAAGGGGGACAGAAGAGGTGCTTTCCTCCTCAGTTTTGTCTCAATATTTTCTTTCCCAGGAACAGCTCCAGCCTGGGTCCAGAGCAAAGATCCCACCCCACCACATTTCTGTGCAGGAAACATGTTACTGCACACGTTCCTCAACAGCCACATGCTCAACAGTGACACACATGGATCCCAAGCACCCAAAAATACAGTTGGTCCTCACCGCACTGGCCCAATAGAGGGGGGGGGGGGGGGGAAGTGTGAATTTTTTCCACCTCAAAATTTCATCCTGTGCCTGAGAAAACTCCCTAAAAAAGCTCTGTCGAAATCGATTTGTTTCTACTCACCAAAAAAGCACATATGCCTACTTTTGAGTCAGGATGCGGGAAGCCAAACTCTTAATCCCTCTTCTGCGTTCACCCATGGCTGAAGAGCAATGCACATCTCTGAGCTGCCGTCAGAGAAGGCTGGGAGATGGAGAGGCAACAGCAGAGAGGAGCAACCGGACACCAAATGAGCCTCTCCAGCTTGCCTTGGCCAACAACAGTGTGCAATCGTGAGCACTCCCGTGGTTGCCCATACCTTTCCCATGCGTGATGCCAACGCAACACAGAGCCTCTCAATTAACAGCGCTGTGGCCCCATGACCTCTCCAAAACAAGCTGCTTGGCCTTGGACTGGAAGGGTCCATCACAGCCAAGCTCAGCAGAGGTTGCTCCATGCTTCTGGAAACGGCCTTTCTGGAGTTGAATCCCCAGCAGCACGCGGGGCCGTTTACAACCAGCAATGTGTGTTTAATGTTCAAAGTCTGCACTAAAGACAGTATTCCAACATCTCCAGGCACATGCAGGTGCACGGTCACACAGATGTGCTGGCTCCTGAATACTGTCAAGCTAACCCATGTGGCTTCCTGCTCCAAGGGCTTGTGAAAGAGAAGGATACACTCTATTTACACTCTATTCAAGACAAGACTATTCAATGTCAGGATGTGCCCTAAGAGGGTAATTTGCACCCTAAACTGGATGGTACGATGCCGCAGTCACGGACTGTATGATCTCTTCCTTTGGATTAAAGCTGTTTGCACAAGTCAAAGCAGAACAAGGAGAGTAACAAAGCATACAGTCTATTTTGTTCTACACTGCAGCCACACATTTCAACTGCCTCGGACGAATTCTTAGAGTAAACACAGCTTTGAAAGAAAATAGCTAGAATAAAGAGCTTCTGGAAAGTTCCCGCTGATTATGCATGCAAGAATTCTGCTACTGCTTCCTCCCATCATCTGAAAAATAAACCAAACACCCAACTTCCACAACTATCTTACAAAAGTGTTATTTTTCCGAAACATGTTACAATACTATCTGACGTCTGCAAGTTGTAATGAATGCATCTTGTTTTGTAAAATACACAGAGGAGCTCAATTAAATGAACAACTGTAAAGGAAATAGAGCTGATAAAGGAATTAATTCTCTGTGTGCCAGATCATAACATAACATCTAGGATAACAAAACCATGTCAAACACGCAACCGCTGAAGACTCAAGAAAATGAAACAAAAAAGTTAAATCCTAAAATATTTGAAGCATATAAAATTAAGATGTGCAAAACTTATTTTATATACTCGAGAGAGGAGCACGGGCAGCAGCAAAGGGATCTCTCATAGCTGTTGCTTCAAGACTTATTAAATACACAGAAAGACAGAATGTTTTCCGAATGACCACCTGCTCCGCTGGTGATCCACTCCTTTCTCATTGCCCAACCTGTATTTTTCCGAAGACCAAGCTAACCCCATTCCCCACCCGCCAAGGCATGGCTGAAATTATTTCAGAAGTCTGAGTCTCTTTTTTCTTTCCCCCTGTTCTTCCTCGCCGTTTTCCTGCACCTCTCAGGCTGCCCACACGCTGGAAGGGAGCTGCCAGCCCTGGTGCCTGCTCCGGCTGTCTGCACCGCGACACCGGTGGGAGCACAGACTAGAGCTCAGCCGGAAAGGAGACGTGGAGGGTTCTGCAAAACCTCCTCGCACATCGGCTCTTCTCCTTTCGCAGTTGGCGTGTGAACTTGTAACTCGGAAATTGCAAGTTCCCACCAATTTTTTGGCAACTTGAACGTAATTTTTAGGAAAAACATAGTATGCGGCTTTTGGCACACGGAACTACGCGTCAAGACTTTTCAGACAAAATATGCAAAGGTGATGGTCTCGCAAGCCTTTAAGGGCTTCCTGGATGGAACACAGGTTTGGAAGACAAGAGTAGAGAATTCTGACTCCAACAAGCAGCAATAAAAAT